>NC_056584.1:29203705-29207380 GCF_018340385.1 Cyprinus carpio | reverse complement strand
TTGCATTGCTCACCACCAGCATAATTCAGTTCCAACCCCAATCAAACACAACTGCTCAATAATCAAGCAATCCCTGTATCTTTGAATCTTCTAGGAACAGAATTGAAAAGTCATATTCTATAAGACAAGTCTATCCAAAAGTCCAATGTTTTTTTTAATGAGCAGGCACCTCATATAATGACTCTTTTGTTTTGACAAACAGAATCGGCTCCCTTTCTCACCAAGAGGAAGGTGTTTGACAAGGTGATGGCAGTGAGACGCCTTCAGGAAGAGAGAGGTCTAACTTGTAAGGAGATGAAACAGCACTGATTTGGTCATGACACAGAAGATTTCCAAATTGAAGCTAATTGATTAACACTTAAGTTCAAATGTAAAGAAAGTTTAAACATTCTTTTTTTTTAGCAATTGATATATAGCATTTTATTTTTTGATAATGTTTCCTTTTGTTTTTCAGCTCTTTTTCCAACCCTGTCTGACACTGCATGCAAAGGTCTCCTCTCCATTGTTCGAAAGAAACATTATGAACTTAAACATTTAATGCAGTTGGTAAAGGCAGGCTATGTGAAACTTTTCAGCCAACAAGATTTGATGTCTGAAGAAGAAAAACTTGAACAGGAAGATGACGTGCAAGAGGAAGAGCTTACAGAAAGCGATAACAGCTCCGATGATGAAAATGATTTTCCTTAACAGAATAAATGTAAAGTTTATTTACATAACCCCCCCCCCTGCAAAAAAAGATAATTGGAATGTGAATCAGACTTTTGCCTTTAAATGTCACATAGAGCAATTCGATCAGAAGGCCTGTTTGTCTGTCGGTGTTGATTGTGTCAACTGTTCTGTAACTACTTGATGTGTCTTTGAACAATAACCTAATAAATTACACGTGGCTAATTACACATCTAACAAAACTACTCTCATGATTTAAAATCAATGGAGCCAATTCACATACAAAAGATCCAGTTATGCAGTTTACATTCAGTGTGTCATTTTTTTAGTCTTGTGACTTAACTTACTCAACTTATAAGTACTTATTGTACTTGTCAAAATTAAATAAAATTTAATAGAAAAAAAAATATATATATATATGTATATACAGGTATATATATACTCAAAATGTTATATTCACACACAGATAACTATAAAAAATATATTGTATATGCATCCAATGTATGTCAGTGTTTACTGCACAAAAAAAATGCATCACTGATACGTTGCTCTTAAAAAGAAAATTATTAATTAAAAAAAAAAAAATTATTAATCAGCACAAGATTTCATAAACGTGATGACTTTTTAGTTTTAATCACATTCCAACTATTTATTTAGTCTAATGAATGATTTGATGGATCTGACAATTCCAGCAACATGTTGCATCTGCTTACAGAATGTTATCTAAAATCAGCATTAACTGATCAAAGTACATAACACCCAAAAACGTTTTTTTAAATATTTATTTCAATATCCTGTATAATATTTGATATAAACCACCATGATGATACTGATCGCTTAGTTGAGAGGAAATATACTGTGTCCTACATTGTATGAATTTGTTCGGTCCTGGTATGTAAAGCACTTTGGCCAACGTAACAAACATTTTAAAAGTCATATAAATAAAATTCTAAAGATTAATAACGCACTAAAAAATTATTTATATAATTACTTACCATCACTTAAAAAACATTTGTTTAGTCAGATCTATGCTATTCTGAACAATAATGCACTAAAATATTATTGCATGCATATATTTAATGACGTTGTCATGTACAGTAAATATGCCAAATTTCATTTACATGAAGGGAAAGCTGGAAAATGCATTACAAGAAGCTCAATTGGGCTCTACCATAAAATTTAAACATAGATCCTGAACTCAGTTATAAGCAAGATTATGCACATTACTGATGTCCATAACTTGAGGAACAGCAAAAAAAAGGACAATTTGACACAGATTTTTACAATGATAAGATTTTTTTATGTTTTGATACTTTATATTGCATTTTTTGCACCATAATCTACACACAGGCTGTACCTTGTTAAGTTCAATAAGTACCTTACTGAATAATGCATTGGCTTGTGTAAATGTAAAAACAATGAACAAGTGTCACAATCTGTGTTGGTTATTTAAATTGATGTCTTAGTTTACTGTCAGCATTGTATTTTTCTTCTTTCACAGGCCAGAGTCCTTACTCATGAAATAAATAGAGAAGCTCATTCCAAATGGGTATTGCTGTTGTTTCCAGGGGTCCTTCTGCTAAAACTATGAATTGGATAATAATTTGTTGCCTAGTCTCTAGCCATATTATTATTTTTCTTTACGTTTCTGTCAAACATTTCTGTATTTCATCAAATAGTCTCATAATACCCATTCAAAAATAATACAAGTATAATGTAAGTAAAAAAAAAAAAAATAAATAACTAGAACACAAAAATAAAAATAAAAAAGTTAATCATCCAATATTTAAAAAAAAAAATAAAAAAAAAAATAAAAAACAAGCTAATTATATTCTCTGCATTTAACCCATCCAAGAGCACACACACAGCAGTGAGAAGTGAACACACCGTGAACACACACCCAACAGCACACCTTAGCAGTGGGCATCTATAGATCCCGCCACGTGGAAGCAACTGGGTGTTCAGTGCTTGACTCAAGGGCACTTCATGTCATGGGTTTGAGGGGTGGAAAGAGCACTGTTACCTCTCCCCCACCTACAACTCCGGCCACACCCGATACTCGAAACCTCCTGGCTCTCAAATATACAAGACCTGCAAAAGTCTAACATATATTCAATGTTTACTAAATAATGTTGGACAAAGGTTTCAGACATGGAAAAGTGGTTTTAAAAAAAATGCTCACAGTAAAATAACAAATTTCTCCCTGGCTCTCAAATATGTCATAGAGGATTGCGCAATGAACATATCTCACTCCATTGTTCATTAAATAGAATATATTGATTTCATACTAAACTTGTAACTACCTTACCCATAAGCCCCTTTCATTCTAGGATGTAATGTTAACAGAAGCATAAATTGAGTTCCTTGAAGTGTGGGTAGTTACGCTGGGGGGGGGGGGGGGGGAGTTGGATCTCGAAATTAGTAGTTTATCTCAACATTGCAACAGCTCATTGTTAACTTAATGTATCACTAACGTAATGATTACAGCAAAACATACTTTGTAACATGAATCGTTTTTAATATAGCTTTAAATACCTCAACGAGTCCTGTCACCTGTGAGTTCCAATGAAACGTCATAGGCAATGAAACCCCCGCTTTAAAAAGGAATAACCCATTGATCAAGGTTGAAATTATAACCAGATAAAAGCTGGTTATATTAAAGTGTTAGTTTATTTGACACTGGAGACACTAAACCTTCCTTATAGATGAGAGTGTGAATGTTTGTCTGTATACTGTATGTTGCCATGCAGGTTGTTTCATGCCATCAGAACAAGATGCTAGGTTTCCGCAAGTCGAAATAGATCTGTGAATCAAGTCTCGGCAATGTGAATACAGATGAATAGACTCATCATTTTTATTAATTATATTGATAATTTTCACTTGACAGTGAAAATAAATGTTTAATTAATTGTAAAACAACATTTGATGGCTATATGCTAATGTTTTAATGTATTTTCGCCTGTTAACATTAACATTGTTACTAATTTAATATAAATATATATACATATA
>NC_056584.1:29198478-29202061 GCF_018340385.1 Cyprinus carpio | reverse complement strand
GGGCAAACAAATGCGGCTCCAAGATGGTATACCTTAATTTATGCAACCCTAACGTCTAAAAATGATTAAAACAGCAAAACACTTGGTAACATGAACTCGTTTTTCACTATCCGCTTTAAATACCTCAACGAGTCCTGTCACCTGTTAGTTTTCCAATGAAACGTCATAGTGCAATGAAACCCCCTCTTTAAAAAGGAATAACCCATTGAAGCAGGGTTAAATTATAAACCAGATAACGCTGTTATATTACAGTGTTAGTTTTCATTTGACACTGGAGACACTAAACCTTCCTTATATGAGAGGTGAAGTTTGGTCTGTATCCTGTATGTTGCCATGCGGTTGTTTCATGCCTTCAGAACAAGATGCCAGTTCCCTCAATCTAATAATCGGTGAATCAAGTCCTTGGTCAATGTGAATACAGATGAATAGACTCAGTTCATTTTTATTAATTATACGTTTGATTAATTTTCACTTGACGTGGAAATAGAATGTTTAAAATTAATTGTAAACAACATTTGATGCTATATCAATTTTGAAATGTATTTTTTCGCCTGTTAACATTACTTGTTACTAATTTAATATAACTAAAATATTATATATACGGATTATATAGATAGTATATATATATATATTATATATATATAAGTTAATTATCCTGATCTGTACAAGAACAACACTTTTGGCCCCTAATAATTCTTAAGTTACATTTACAACCTTTACCAATTAGTGTTGTAGTTTTTGGTAAATTGAGTTATTTTTCCTTATGTACTAATTAACACCAATTAAAAATATTACTCCAAAATGTAATGCAAAAAAATAATAATAATAATAATAAAACAAAAATTATCAGAGTACCAATGTTTGATTATTTATTAAATTACCACAAGTGATTTTTAAACTGAAAAGTAATATCAATCAATTATTATAAGTATTAGAAAACAGCAAATAAACAGTTACATGCACTTAAAGTATATTGTACAAGAAAACATGAACAATAAACAAACACAGTAACTTAACCAAGAACAGGTACATAAAGTTTGAATAAGCATTCATTCATAAAATCAGAATAAACACTGATAAAGGCACAGGGACATGGATCCTTATTCTGGAGATAAAAGATTGTAGGGCTCCCAGGTGTCTGTCCATTTCATCCCACTACAAATTGGTAAAAATGACAAACAAAAATAATTTAATCATATACAAATTTACAGAACAGGCTGTGACATGTAAGTGCATTGCAATAAACTTATTAAACATCTTTCATGCATTCATTTTTGTCTTAAATAGAATGACTTATTGAAATAGAAAAATATTTTTGCATTCAGTTAAGATATTTGTGTTTCAGAATTAACCTTGATTTTGACAACAAGTTTACCTCATTTGTATCATTATTGAAGTGTGCCCTTGTACAGGTTATATGTAATTCATACCATCCTGAGCACGGCTTCCATCTTACTTTGACCTCTTCAACACCCTTTAAGAAACATAAGCAACAATAACTGGTAGTGTAAAATACACACACACACACGTTTGTTTTGCTATACTTTTGAGGACCTCCATAGACATAATGATTTTTATTCTGTACAAAATGTATATTCTCTCCCTTATATTAAACCTACCCCTAAACAAACCTATCACGGAAAACGTTCTTTATTTTTATATTTTCAAAAAAAAAAAAAAAAAACAACAACAACTAAAAAAAAACATTTTATAATTTTTATTAGTAAATATCACCAAAAAGACATTTGGTCCTCACAAATACAGCTAAACATGCCTACCAACAAAATATGACTTTAATCTTACTTCCTTTGATGTCCTCCTCCTTATGATCTTGTCATATGGAAACTGTTTTAATCTGGGATGTACTTGGCATTCTACAACAGAAATATATAACAATTAGGAAATGTTTCCACTCATGACACATTAAGAGTTCAGTAAGCTATTCTTAATAAATACCTCTAAAGTCGATTAACGCGTATACGCGTTTTGGGGAAGTGAACTCACATTAGAACATCTGAAATACAGTTTGGTGACTAGCCTTTATGATTTTTTTTATAAAAATGAATTATTTTGTTTACATAAATTTGTGGTATGGTTTGGTTATAGTGGACATTTATGGATGACATGATTTTCACATTTGCATAATACCAAATATTTTATTTTTACAGTAAAGGCACTGTGCATTGTCAACAGAGCTGCTTATTTTGTATGATCAGTACATTACTGAGAGCATAAAACAAATATAAAACTACATAAAACATACAAATTAAGTTCTCAGAATACAAAAATAAGTACATTAGGAACATTAAAAGCAATGGAAAATTAATTTTTAAGCAAAGTTTTAAGCAAAGATTTAAAGATCTGTAATGCAGGCACAGATCTAATGTGAACTAGTAACATGTTCCAGAGTTTAGGGACCGCAACAACAAAGCCGTGCTCTTCTCTTTGGTGTAGTCTGAATCTAGGAACAGTGAGCAATCTAAGACTACTAGATCAAAGAGCTTGAGAAAGATGTAAAGATAGTTCAGATAAATATGAGGGGGCTAATTAGGGGGTTATTTAGGGACTTAAAAACTAAAATTAGAATTTTAAACTCCATTCTAAAGAGCACAGGCAGCCAATAAAATGATGTTAACAAAGGTGTAATGTGATCAAATTAAATAATTTATTATAAAAAAAATCCAAGTATGTCATACCTGCTTGCTTATACATCCATTTTCTTTGTTTTGCCTCCACCCTTGGAATTATTGTTGAGGAACTGTCTGTAATAACACAAACACACACACACAAATAAATAAATATATATTATACATCATTTAGGCATTGATAGTGGTGCCATAGAAACACATAACTCCCAGTCCAAGGGAACCGCTTAGAATATAACGTCATGTGTTGTCATCTCAAGATTACAGTAATTACACGATGGCGTGAATGCAGCATCAGTTTCCCGCCACTGGTTTACTCGGTTAGGTTACTCATTGCATTTTAGTTGGTTTCTAAGGTTACTTCTAAATTCCCTCATTTGTATTACCTGTGTTAATCCAACCATCTCTGTTATCACTTGTGTGTGTGTGTGTGTTTATGTATATATATGTCTGTGTCTTAGTTCTCACTTGTCAGTTCTCGTTAATGCTTCAGCTTAGATTGGTGATGTGTTATTTTCCCTATTATAAATGTTATTTATCTGATTCTTCGTCTATGTGTTCCTCTACATTCCTCATGGAGCCAAAGCGTGACAGTTTTGTAGTTTTTTCCTTAAGTGAAAAAAATCACCTGTATTGATTGGGGCAGCATGGGTGTTCTGGCAGGGGAAAGAAGGGTTTGTAGGTGAAAGGTTTGAAAAATTGAAAGGAGGAGGAGGGTTGATGCAATGGGACGTAGGAGTAAGGGTGGAGGAAAATGGTGTAGGAGGAGGAGTGGGGAAAGAAGTTGGTGGAGGAGGAAGAGTGCAGGAAGAAGAGGTAGGAGAAAGAAGGGTGATGTAAGAGGAGGTGGGAGGAGTGAGGCTGGAGGAGGATGAAGATGGAGGAGGAAGAGTGTCAAACGAGGAGGATGTTGGAGGAAGGCTGGAGGAGGAAGAAGA
>NC_056584.1:29198184-29198252 GCF_018340385.1 Cyprinus carpio | reverse complement strand
ATATTGTCAAATGAGGAGGATGTTGTGGAGGAAGGAGGAAGAAGGCTGGAGGAGGAAGACGATGGAGG
>NC_056584.1:29183467-29197821 GCF_018340385.1 Cyprinus carpio | reverse complement strand
TAGAGGAAGGAGGGAAGAAGGCTGGAGGAGGGAAGATGAAGGAGGAGGAACAGTGTCAAATGAGGAGAAGTTGGAGGAAGGCTGGAGGGAGGAAGAAGAAGATGGAGGGAGGAGGGAAAGAAAGAATGTAGAGTGAAGGGGGAAGGAGGAAGAGTGGAGAAATAATGTAAGGGAGGGAGAAGTGTCAAAGGAGAGAGGAATTGGGAGGAGGCTGGAGGGCGGAAGAATGGAGAAGGGAGAGACTGGCCCTACACGATAGAGGACAATAGGACAATGGCGCGGGAGAAGAGTGTAGAAGGTGAAGGAGACATGGAACAATGAGGAGGCGAGTGTTAGAAGGTGGGGAGGAGAAAAGCTGGGAGGAGGAGGAGGAGGAGGAAAGGAAAGTGTCAAATGAGGAGAAGTTTGGAGGATGCTGGGAGCGGAAGATGAGTATGAAGTGTCAACGAGGAGATGTTTGAGGAAGGCTGGAGTGAGGATGAGAGTGTAGGGTGAAAGGAGGAGGAGACAATGGGGAGGAGGCATCAGTGTAGAGGGGGAGACGGGGAAGAGTCTAGGAGGAGGAGGACTACGACGAGGAAGTGGTCTGTAAGTAAGCAGTTGAGGAAGCTGGAGAGAAGGAGGATATATGGAGGAGGAGAGTTTCACGAGGGATTTTGGAAGGGAGGAGTCTGGTGCTGGCAACGGTTCTAGTCCTGGTGTGGCTTTGAAGCCTCTGGTAATCTACTGAGAAATTTGTTTTAAAGAAAATTTCGAAATACTTGTTTTGAAAACATGAAACATTTGTACACCATTTGAACAAAGTACTTACTTTTAATAAAACAAGAAGTCATAAGGCTAGTCATCCTTTCAAAATATGGTTTTGAAGTGATCCAACTGCAAATGGACCCCATTGAAAATTATGACTTCAGCTACAAAACCCATTTTTTTTCTCTTTTCGAGGAAAATGAAGAGAACTGGCTTATAGCCTAGTACACCTCCAATTTCTTAACCTGTAACACAAATGCACAGAGAGACATATAACAGAAAAAATATCGACTTATTTATAATGCTAAGTAGTGACTTTAGACAATTCTGTAGCAAATCAACTGCAATATCAACGTAAAAAAAATAAAGGTTAGTAAATGTTTAATTAAGAATAACATTTTAAAATAAAAGAATTTTACAATTTAATTTATTCAGGTATAGATGCTTATATTAACAAATAATGCATGACTTATAAATATGAGAATACCTGGGGTGGCAAAAGCAATGTATGCATTCACTTCACCAATACTCAGTAAATAATAAATTACTTTCTAGATAATAACTGTATGCTCGTTACTCCATTTATTTCCAGTACCGTACACTGTGAACATAAGATAATATATAGTGATATATATGAATACATTTTTTGCTGAACTTTTGACTTACAGCATTGTGGGCCGAATCAACCACACACGAGCGCACATTATTTGTTTTCTGGTTTTTTAGTGTTAAGACATCCATGCACTCTCCCACACACACCGCGATATGCTTTTGAATATTTTAGCACTCTCTTTCTTAAGGTAAAAACAAAAAAACCCCCTAGCAAAACATACTTTAACATGTTTTTACAGCTGATATGGGATGTTGAGTGCTTGGGCACGGGGGGGGGGAGGACAGGGGTTTCTGTTTTGGTTTTGTCATTTTTTCTCTAAAATGAAAAACAAAATACAAAAAAAAAAAAAAAAGATTACATTGCAAACAAAGTTCGAATAACTGCTATGGTTTTAAACATTTTAAGCTCTTACCCTATTAACCGATTTCTTAATCATTTAGTACAGCACAATTTAAGTTTTCGGCGGAAGAAGAAGAAAAAAAAAAGCTGGTTGCTTGTAGTGGTGTGGACAAAAAATTAGATAATAATTTCCCTTGAATGCATGAACATAATGCAGGTGTTCACATATGTGAAAGAAATACTAATTCATTCAGTGATGAATTAAAATACTAAAAATAATTTTCCTTTGAATGATTTTTCAGTCTTGGACTTATTACAGTATGTGTATAAAT
Organism: Cyprinus carpio; assembly: GCF_018340385.1. NCBI lineage: Eukaryota > Metazoa > Chordata > Actinopteri > Cypriniformes > Cyprinidae > Cyprinus > Cyprinus carpio. Next base: position 29,195,790 of record NC_056584.1, on the reverse strand, counting down.
ACATATACAGTATAAGCTTTTACATAATTTACATATTATTTAGTTTATATTTACAAACACATAACGTTACACTTATATAAATTATATATTTACTGCGCTTAAACACATAGACCGATATTGGATGTAAATAATAAAAAGTATACCATTAATTTAGCACAAATCCTAGTTCATAAAGAAATGTGATAATCCTCAAATTATAAAGTATTATCTAATAGGCTAACAAGACACTTCATGTGTCATTGGCACCATAAACATATAGAAGTGGCACCTGTCAAGTTGGTTTGGGTGTGGCTTTTGTGCTTAAAATATATATATATAACTACTCTGATAGACGTTTGAACATAATGCTGCAAGTGCGAGGAGTGAAACCAAGAATCCTGACATTCTTTAACTAATATAAAAAATGATGTAATTTTTTGTCCCATAATTTACCGTGTCAAAGGACGAGATATAGCAGTGGATGGCGCGGATGCTAGAGGGGGGGCGTTCTTTATGGGAAATGGTGGGGCTGGGGGGTGGGGATTACTTTATTGGTGAAATTGCTATTTATTTTATTTATATATTTATATACTTTTGTTTGTAATACCAGTATTTAAATTTCTTAGTATAAACCAACAATTATAATTTTACTCCGTAAAAATATCCTTTTTTATTGTGTATGAGTTTCACGTATGATTTTGATTGGCCAACATAATAAGAACCACAGCTGTAAAAGCACGTTATATCCTGATAATATTTTACAGACAACATTAATGAGGCTGATTATTAATTTATTAATGTCCTACCATCAGATGCAAAAAAAAAAAAAAAAAAAAAAAAGCCTAAAGTGCAAGTAGCAGTAATATGTAATAATATGTAATATGTAATAATAATAATATGCAGTACGCATGTACAAATAAAATAATTAACGACATAAAAGTGTAACTGGGTAATCTCAAACTACAAATAAAAAAATATAAATAAATTAAATCGTTTCATTGTTTAATATTTCATATATATATATATATATATATATATATATATACCACACACACACACACACAGGAGAGAGATAGAGAGAAATACACAGTTGGTGCTACTACCCAATAATTTAATTAGCCATCATAAAAACGCAAAGGTTTAGATCATAATAAACACACGTGCTATGGATGTGAAAGTTACAGGAGTGGGCTGAAGGTAGCCTATATAACCAGATAAAAGTTCTTTACAGAAAATATGAAATAGGGGAATTTATAGACACAAATTACATTTATGCAGAAAAAGCGGCCTAGGAAAACTAATCAATTTAATAGTTATTCCTGACCAGGTCTTTAGAAAACTGCGAGTACGTTTAGGCCTATTATTCTAGCGCTCATTTGCTTTATGCCGTCGTTTTCCTGACGCATAAGGCACGCAGTTAAAATCAATGGAGTTCCCTGATCGTCGAAATAGTGACGCCTAGGGGTAACTTAGCGTCGCCGTTGACGTGGATGCCTTGACCATGGCTTCAGTTTTTTGACACCTTGTCAGTGAAATGGGTTGCGATACAAGGTCCAGTCCTCAGGAAAATTGTCGTCTCAAGAGCAATAACTGTCCTCCGGAACAGTGTTGTCTCAGGAACTTATGATGGTCTCGGGGACCGTGTCAATCCCAGCGCAATGTCAGTCTTCAGAGACAGTGTCAGTCTCAGTACACTATGCGTCCTCCAGAGCAATGACTGTCTCGGGACAGTGTTGTCTCAGGAACTATGATTGGTCTCAGGGACACGTGTCATCCATAGCAAAGTCAGTCCTCTGGACAATGGCAGTCTCGGAGACACATCGATCTCCGGAGGCCTGTCATTCTCATAGACAGTGTTCGGTCCGCAGAACTATGACAGTCTTGGAGACAGTGTCGGTCTCAGGAACTATGCCATTCTCAGAGACTGTGTCGGTCTCAGTACTATACAGTCCTCAGAGACAGTGCGGTCTCAGGAACTATACCGCCTCATAGACATTGTCGTTCTCAGGAACTATGTCCGTCCCTCAGTCGCAGGAACTATGACAGTCTTGTGAGACAGTGTCGGTCTCAGGAACTATGACAGTCTCAGAGACAGTGTCCGATCTCAGGAACTATACAGTCTCCGAGACAGTGCGTCTCAGGAGCATGTCAGTCTCGAGACGTGTCGGCTCAGTCTCAGGAGAAATGTCAGTCTCAGGACGTGTCGGTCTCAGGAGCAATGTCGTCTCGGATACGTTGTCGGTCCTCCAGTCCCAGGAGCAATGTCAGTCTCAGAGACTGTGTCGGATCTCAGACTATGACAGTCTGCAGAGACAGTGTCGTCTCAGGAACTAGGACAGTACTCAGAGACAGTGTGCGATCTCAGTAGCAATGTCAGCTCAGAGACGTTGGCGGTCTCAGGAGCAATGCAGTCTCGAGACGGTGTCGGTCTCAGTCTCAGGAGCAATGTCTTCTCAGACAGCGTCGATCTCCGAGCAATGGCATTCTCAGAGACAGTGTCGGTCCCTCAGGATCATGCCTGTCTCGGAGACAGTGTTTGGTCTCAGGACCTTGATGGTCTCAGGACCAGGATGGTCTAGCCAGTGTCAAATCCCATGACAAATCGTCTCTGGAGCAATGTCATTCTCGGAGACAGGGGCGTCGTTTTCAATAACTGACAGTCTCATGAGCATTGTCAGTTCTTGCGACAGTGTCGTCTCAGCAAATATGACAGTCTCAGAGAAAGTGTCGGTCTCAGGAACTATGTCAGTCCCAGTCTCAGGAAGCAGACAGTCTTGAGACAAAGTAAGTCGGTTCCAGGAACTATGACAGTCCTCAGAGACAGTGTCGATCTCAGGAACTATGACAGTCCTCAGAGACAGTGTCGGTCCAGGAGCAATGTCAGTCCTCGGAAGACGGTGTCGGTCTCAGTCTCAGGAGCAATGTCAGCCTCAGAGACAGTGTCGGTCTCAGGAGCAATGTCAGTCCCTGAGACGGTGGTCGGTCTCAGTCTCAGGAGTTAGGGCCGTCAGTCCCAGAGACTGTGTCGGATCTCAGGAACTATGACAGTCTCAGAGACAGTGTCGGTCCTACAGGAACTATGGACAGTCTCCAGAGACAGTGTCGATCTCAGGAACTATGACAGTCTCAGAGACATTGCCGGTCTCAGGAGCAATGTCAGTCCCGGAGACGGTGTCCGGTCTCAGTCTCAGGAGCAATGTCAGTCTCAGAGACAGTGTTCTATCTCAGGAGCAATGTCAGTCTCTGAGACGGTGTCGGGTCTCAGTCTCAGGAGCAATGTCATTCCTCAGAGACAGTGTCGGTCTCAGGAACTATGATCATCCTGAGACTGACACTGTCTCTGAGACTATGTTCAGTCTCCCAGACTGTGTCGGTCTCAGGAACTATGATGGTCTCAGAGACCGTGTCAATCCCAGGAGCAAAGGCCGTCTCATAAACGTGTCAGGCAAAATGAGCATGCCCTAAACTCAGAAGTCTGTGTCAGTCTCAGGAACTATGAGCATCCTCAGGACAGTGTCGGTTCTCAGGAACTATGTGACAGTCTCAGATGACAGTGGTCAGTCTCAGGAGCATTGTCCAGTATCGCGGAGACAGTGTCGATCTCAGGATCCATGACAGTCCTCACGAGACTGTGTCGGTCTCAGGAACTATGACAAGTCTCAGAGAGACAGTCTCGCCTGGATCAGAGTCAATGTCAGTCTCAGAGACACATGTCGGTCTCAGGATCAATGTCATGTCTCAGAGACTGTGTCGGTCCTCAGGAGCAAATGTCAGTCTCAGAGACAGCGCCGTTTCAGGAACTGACAGTCTCAGGAGCAATGTCAGTCTCGGAGGACAGTGTCGATTCTCAGGATCTAATGACAGTCTCAGAGACAGTGTCGCGTTCAGGAACTATGACAGTCTCAGAGACTGTGTCGCTCTGCCAAGGACCATGACAGTCTCAGAATAGAAATGCTTTTTTTTTTTTTATACAGGCTTTAGATTTATATGCGTGAATAGCAGCATTAACAAGACCATGAGGATTCAATCGTAGCATCATGCACCTGCAGCGCTTCTATGAAAGGAGAAAAACTGAAATTGTCTTATAAAAAGGCATATAATAAAATAAGATCACACAAATATATATACATAGGCTATTATATAATTAGAAGATTAACAAAAGGAAAAAAAAAAACACTGTTCAACAAGTATAAGCTACGCGAGCGTTTTGTGACACTCTTTATGCATTTTATTCCTTTTTAATCTTTTATTGATTAATCCATCTGATGTCACACAGGCGACTCACACACACAAACAACATTTGTTCGAGCGTTGCCTGACATTTCAGCCATTCATCTTCAAACTAAAAATGCAGTTAACCAAACATGTTACACTTCTTTTTATTTTTAGGTCCGCTGTAAAAATCAGCATAAATGGAAACCTTTTGATTCTTGTAGTAAATTAGCTCTTTCAAATTCAAACGGAATGAATCTGAACATTAAAATCAGCTTAAGTTAAACTTGATTCAAATTGATAGTTTACACTTGATCAACTCATTCTTCCAGCAAAACATTAAAATCTATCTTAACAATTTGGATATTTGTATTATCCCTTTGGGCACAGGTTAATCCATGCTAGTGATAATTTATTCAGGTATGAGCTAGGTAACAAGATCTGGGCAAAAAAGCTTAGCTTTAAAGTACCAACAACTCAAGACAATGATTATTTCTAATGAAACAAGAATTTATTTGCATTTTTTTTTTTTTTTTTTTTTACCTCTAAGGATACATTAACTAAAACTACCAAAAGCACAGGCACACTCTCTCTCTCTCTCTCTCACTCACACACACACACACACACACACACACAGAGTTCAGAGGAACAGAGTTAATGGAGTTTGACCGAAGTCCCCTAGTACTTGTTACTAGTTCTTCTTAGGATCGCAACCTGAGAGAATCACAAAGCAGACGTTGTCTCCCTCTTTTACTGCTTAAGATCAAGTCACACCAGTTCAGCAAGAGATGAAGCTTTGTTTGTTTACTTGAATTTTGGTGAAAGCTGAGCGCGGTGGCCTCGTTCTCAAGGAATCCCGACACTACTCTGAATTGGTTGCCTATCTGTCGCTTGGAATGACGTCTTTTTGGGAGAGCCCTAGGTAGTGAAGGGTCCGGTTGCCTGGTTACATAGGAGCCTCAGAGTTCGTTGAGTTTGCAAGACTGTTGAAGATTCTTTCTGCAGAGTCACAAAGCTTCAAACGGGGTATTTGAGAATTCTGGATGGCAAGAATGCTAGCCGCTGTGTTGGAGTACTCATTTCACGCAGGTCAAGCTGTTTGGCGGTTCAAGCCAGTTACTTCAGTCACTGTATTTTAAACAAGCTGATTTGGTCCAATCCCACAGTGTGGTCTATCAATCAGAGGCTACTGCAGGTCAGAGCCATGCCCCGTACAGGTTCCTTTTCAGTACATAAATTAACTCAATGTTCTACCTGTCACGTTGGGAACATCTTTTGCAAGATTTTTGTTAATATATCTATAAAGTGTCATACAAGTCACACCTGTTCATAACCAATTTTCATTCACACCCAATGTTCTCAAATATCATGACTATTCCTTCAGCACCAAACTTTGCATATCTTGCATACACAAGTACCCTTTAATCAATGTTTTATAACCCCTTTCAATAGATAAAGTTATTAAACTTCACAGGTTACAATAAAACACAGTGTCAAGCATATATAAGGACATAACACATTATTTGGGGAATATAGTTTTGCCCTTTGTACTTTAAATGTTTCGTTGGGATGCATAGAGAAAAGGGGGAGGACAGTCCTGAGGTCAAGAGACCATCACACTGTGGAGATCTGGCGCATCTTCCCGCTTCGGATACGTGTGCCAAGGTAAAATCTGTCTCTTTGTTGAATTTGTATTATAAAATTTGTGTGAAAGTGTGCACTACGGTGCCATCTGTTGGCTCAAGTTAAACGTTATTCAATGCCTTAGTATTTGCCGGTTTGGAGATTGGTCTCTAAAATCGCTTCTCTTCCTGTAGTCTTCTTATCTATTGGTTTTGCGAAAGCAAAGCTGGTCATGCTGCCCGTACTAAGTTTTTTTGCTTGACCATAATATGCTTGTTTATAATGAATGCCAACTACTATAGCCCAATTTGTGTGTTATTTTATAGTTTCATATATTAATTTATTTTTTCATTCTTGTACTGTTCTTGAATATCAAGTAAATGTAAAATATTTATTGTCCAGATCGTAATGTGTAAAGTATTACTCGGCCACAAAAGGAAACCAAAGAACCAAAATGTTACTGTTCACATTGTGTTACTGTTTAAAAGTACAGTGTTTGTGTGTGTGTTCAGGTTATTCCCTACACGGTGGAGACTAAGTGTTCCTACACAGGATTGTAATCCCCAGAATCTTTCTTCTTGTAAGGACATTTTTTTTTTCCTATGAGGACGAAAGCATGCTAAAAAAATCTTTTTTTTTTTTTTTTTTTTAAATTCATTTTTTTTTTAATTCAAAACAGTTTTCGCGAGGTTTGTTTAGGACAGAATGTACAGTTTAGAAACGAAATCACTGTCTGTGAAGAAGAGTACCACAAACATGGAAATCCAACATGTGTGAGAGTTTTAATCAGCAATGTTTACATGCATTTTATCTGCTTTCAACCCATTGCAGTCTTGCGTTCAGGGGCCCGCTCTTCGTGACGCTTATTACATCCAGATCAAATGACACATCCAAGATGATATCATCGTGCTAACTATGATCCGGCTAATTGTTCTTCTTCAACACACACCTGTTGTGTATGATTAGTATCGCTGGATTGAGTTATCTGAGATAATTACATTACTCATGTGTTGGCTTAAAAGGGGATATGTATCGATAGTAGAAACATTGATCAGCGCTAACGCTAAGTATTGGCTGTTCAGCATGGCCAAAGAACGCGCCCAATTTTTTCTCCCAAGCAGAACAAGAGCTTTTAATGGAAGGTTATGCCGAATTCGAGTCGTTAATCAAAAACGCATAGGAACACTTCAAAGTCTGCAAAGCCAGGAGAGAGGGCTGGCAAAAGTAGCAGACAAATGAAATGCGTAAGTGCTGTCCATATAGATGTTTCATCATTTTCTACAGTATGTGTTTTTGCATTTTAATAATGTAATATTTACTTTCTTTAATGTCGAGCAACACCACTGGACCCACTAGAACATGGGAACAAGTAAAAGTGAAATACAAGAATATCTTCTACAAAATGGTAGCCTTTAATTCATACTGTCTTTATTTCAAAAGCTTCACTTTTTTTCCCTTTTTTTTTAAAAAGCCACTGTTAGTCGATGTGTTTGTTCATTTATAACAGCCACCCAGAAAAAAGGCTGAAAAAACCGTGGTGGTCCTGCACCACCACAATATACCCCAGCAGAGGAGCTTTGGCCCTTGGATTGAATGAAAACCGAACCATTGTGGAGGGCATCCCTGGGGGCAGCTCTTCCTCAGATTCAAAGACGGGGACCAGTAGCAGCAACACTTCCACATTGGTAGGCTAAATGAGCTTTCTTTCAATTCTCTTAGTACACTGTAAAATTATTTGTTGCTGCATTAATGAAGTATAATCCAAAATGGCTGGTACAGCCATTTCAACTTCTTGTGGAAAGTTTAAAAAACTTCTAAACTTTTTAGTTAATACAAAATATGTTGCCATGAGTTATTGATCACTTTATATTTTTATTGGTGTAGCACTGTAATGACAACCCCCTCTTTTGCAGTGTTTTACATAATACACCAACACTTTTTACCTTGTTCCCATGCAAGTGGTGGCTGAAGCATATGCAGTAAGTTGTGTCTTTTTCTAACTTGCATAAAGGAAGAAAGTGCAACACTCTGTACTAATATCCATTTATTTCCATTGCATTGGTGACAGTGAAGAACCCCTCTCAGAAGACTGTCCTTTCGAGGAAGAACCTGTACAGCAAGTGCATAAATACCTTTATACTAATTTGTATGTACTCATTCTTGTGTACTCTATTCTTTCTGTCTGCAATTTGAGCTGCAGGAGTCCACACCTAGAGAAAGGCCTACAGAAAGGCTTCTGCAGAAGAGTCTGCACAAAAGAACTAATACAGAGGTATTATGTTGTACTTTACTTTTTATTTTTGTTTTTTTTGCATGAGTAGCATGTTTTGACCTTTTTTTTTTTCCTTTTCTTTACTAAAATGACAGGGTGACATCCGCTCTCCTCTATAAACGTATCTTCAACAAAAATTCTAGTATTTTGAGCTGAAAAAAACGCAAATTAAGAGGAGAAATTGAACTTGATAACTTGAAAAAGAGAAAAATTGCTCTAGAGATAGGAGTTGCTTCCAAAAGGACCTTCAGGAGTAAGTGCTAATACACCATTTGACATAGAGTTAGGCGGAAGTCACTCAACACTACTATCTCTAATTGCAGGCAAAAGATGACTTTAAGGTTGGCTTTTCTTTATAAAGAATTGCTTAAATAAAACCCCTGGAAAACTAAGCATATTTGTCGCCTTTTTATTACACATTCTAAAAATGGTGGTTCCATTACACTTGTCCCGTGCAGCCTGCCACTAGGTTGGTCCAAGTGCACTGGCTGGAGGTCATCATCAGGCTGCACCCCACCACCAGGGATCCTCTCCCTTTCTGATAGGTGTGGCGATAGCTGGCGCAATATGGCACATGCAACAATTATGTCATTATAGTCCTGGGTCAGGTGCAACCCTCAGACTTTTCAGACACTGGAATCTTTCTTTAGTTGCCCAAAGGTCATTTCAATGCGGCCCCTTGTCCTGCCAGAGCTGTACGTAACGGGTTTGTGGTCCAGGGTTTGGGTCAGGAAGGGCGTCATAAAATACTGCCTGCAGGCATAAATTCCCCTGTCTCCAGGATCCCATCAAAATCCCCCTGCATAATGGAAAATGCAGTTTTGTTAGCTCAGCATGTGTGTGTGTGTGTAATACTGTGAGCTTGACATTTATGTTCCCTTACCACGTTCAAATAATGTGCATAAATGTGACTCTCTGAAAATTCTTGAGTCATGCACTGATCTCTGGCTATTTTGCTTCCACATTTGTGATATGGAACACATAGAGTCACACACCATCTGTGAGATTTTAGTCAGTCAACTGCATACTTTTTGATTTCATTCCTTTTTTTAATGTAATAAATTACTAATCTGGAATATTATAAATTGTAATAGTAACTGCTCGCACATTTACACTGTGAACCCCTTTCGTTCACAAAATCTCCTTCATTTGGGGCCAGTGGGCCTTGATGAGGATGTGCAGTCTATGGCACCAATCACGTTAGGAAGCCTGAATGACACATACTGTTAGTCATACTTTTTGGAGATGGTCATGATTGCATGTCATTAACGATTATAAATGTACCTGCAATGGCTTAAAAAATTCTGCTTTACAACCTGGGGTCTTAAGTGGCTTGGGGAGCCACCACAAAAACCCTAAAAACTGCTTGAGTGCCAGGTAAACTTTGGCGAATATGGCACGACAGACCTTGCTTTTCACTAAGTTCTCTGCGTCTCCAAGAGTATAAAAGGAAAGTGCCACTTTCGCAAAGAATCTCAGGGCAATGCACACAGTCTGTGCAGTTGTCAAAAGCCCGACTCCTCCGTGTTGAACACTAATGTGTGGTTCCAACAAATTCATGATGTAAATGACACCCCTCACGAAAAAAAACAGTATCTCTCAACAATTACACTTTTCGGGCTGGGCTAAAGGATCCTGTCTATCCCGCAATACCCGATTAATCTTGAAAAGCTCTCGCGAATTATTCTCGCACCTTCCGCACACAGGTTGCTCGCTGCAAAAGCGGACAAGACATGGCTCGACAGACCCCCCATCTCCTCCGCTTATAAAGCCTCAATCTAACTTCCTGTTTACATGAAATAAGCCTGCTCCCCGAGCAGGTTTGGAGCTACTGGACCTGTTGCTATGACAGCAAGTCTGGGATGAGCTTGAAGAAACCAAAGCGATCCAAGATCATGCCAAATGCGTCAACAATCAAATCCAGCTAACTGGAGTTAGCTGACGTCTGAAGAACGGGCCCTATTACTCACCACAAATTTCCAGTGATCACTAAGTTGATATTGACAAAGGATAATGCTCTGTCATATGACTCAAAGCTCACTCTATGATCATCACAGTCACTGTAGTGTTGGACAGCTTGAACATTTTGAGTTTATTCGGCTTCATTCGCATGCGTGAAATTCACTTCACAACAGACTAATTGATGGGGCATCATGGAGGGGCTTCTGCCGCCAGTTGAGTTCACGCAGCATTTTGATTTCAACCACCATTTATTTAAGGATAATTTTCAAAATATTACTGTTATCGTGTCATGAAATGTATTTTTTTTAAAGTATTTCCAGACAAGAATGTAGTTGTTTTAAACTCAAATATGCTTTTATTAATAAAGACAGCGCCTATTTAACCTAACCTCAGCTAGTCCTTCTGATGACATTTGCCGCTGGCTCTGATGTCTCTTTAGCTGTTAAACATAAAAATATAATTCATTTCGGGTTAATCTAACAGGTAATCTTTGGTCTTTATTCAATTAATCTATTAATATGTTAAAATGAAAATAAAAATAAAAAAAGAGGCAATACTGTTTGATAATATTTAGTTTCATTGTAATGCAGATTATATAGGCTCTGGCCACATTTCCAACTATATTTTCATGCTATTTAACCCTTGTAGCATTGTTCAAATTCACTATCCTTTCTCAAGTTATATTTCGGGATGAAAACATCCACTCAATTAAACTGCTGTAAAATGTAGTATCAGATAATTTTTTTTTTTTTTGCATAAATCTATTAATCAACCTCAGTCCTGATCAAAAACTACCAAATGTTTAAAAAACATTTGTAGAAGTTCTGCGTAGTAACTGATTTAGGCATTTCAATATAAAAATATATTGTCACTATATTTGTGATCAAGCTGGATATGTTTTTTCATTTTATTTTCACCTTTATAAGTAATTGTATGGCATGTTCAAAGATTGAAGTAAATAACATTGGCTTTGCATAAGCCATTGTTGTAGTTTTTGTAAGCAGCATTAGATTTTTATTTTTTTTTCCCTCATTTATTGTTCGGTAGCTGTTTTTGCCCCATTGACTTCCATTATAACAACATTTTTTGATTGCAAAGCCATGCCACCATATAATCATGCATTCTTGATGGTTTTCATGTTGGGAAAAGGTAAAATTTGTTATTTTTACAGTTGATCACCAGGTGGGACCATTAACCCTTTAGATACAGGCCTGTGCAAAAAAAAAAAGCTTAGTTTCTTGACTTGTATATGGAGCTATATGGAGTAAAACAACATATTATATATTGTGTGTGTGTGTTTGAGAGAGAGAGAGAGAGAGTGTGTAAGAAAGACCTTTATGCGACTTACCTTGATGTATTTGAGAAAATCAAAATGCGGCTACACCTCTCTCTCTCTCAGAACTGCCATGGAGTGTGTAAAACAAAAGTGTATTTATGCACCTGCTGCCTTTAATGGCGGTGATAAGTATAGACTAAATAAAAAGCAAAGTATGTGGATTTTAAACACTTTTTTGCATGCCATCCTGCTGGAATTTCTTTGATGGTGAGAAGAGCAGCAAGCAACACGAGAAAGGGCTTGACTTTTCCCAAAGTTTTATAAATGATTATGCAGCTTGGACTCTCCAGCGAGCTGCAGTTTATTTTGGAAGTTGGTATTGCATTTTGTCTATAATAATTGTCTACAAATCTGATGCAAAGTAGATTTTTTTTTACAGAAAAACTGTGAAGTGTATCATTGTATGGATTTTAAGGTTTTAAACTGGCTGCTGTAAATCACTAAAAGGTTTTTCTTCATGTTTCAAAGGTTGTAGTACACTTGTAGTTACAAGATCAATTACTACAGTGAATTTTTTACAATATCTCCTTTTTACTGTACGTACAGTACACACTCATTCTTGGAAAACAATTACTGTAAATCACCAAAATAGTTTTTTCCTGTTCCAAAGGTTGTAGTATGTTTGTAGTTATAAGACTTACTTACTACAGGTGAAATTTTGCCATTATCTACCTTACTGTATGTACAATATATAATAATTATTTAAAAACAATTACTGTAAATCACCAAAAGAGGTTTTTCATGTTCCAAAGGTTGTAGTAAGTTTGTTTTTTCAAGACTGACTTACTACAGGTGAAATTTTGCCATTATCTCCCTTACTGTATGTACAGTACACACTCATTCTTAAAAAAACTATTACTGTAAATCACCAAAATGGTTTTTTCCTGTTCCAAAGGTTGTAGTACGTTTGTAGTTACAAGACTTACTTACTACAGGTAA
>NC_056584.1:29182969-29183054 GCF_018340385.1 Cyprinus carpio | reverse complement strand
TAAATTTTTGCCAATATCTCCCTTACTGTACGTACAGTACGGGAGATAATGGCAAAATTTCACCTGTAGTAAGTCAGTCTTGAAA
>NC_056584.1:29182475-29182793 GCF_018340385.1 Cyprinus carpio | reverse complement strand
GTTGGTGATTTACAGTAATTGTTTTTTTAAGAATGAGTGTGTACTGTACGCACAGTAAGGGAGATAATGGCAAAATTTCACCTGTAGTAAGTCAGTCTTGAAAAAACAAACTTACTACAACCTTTGGAACATGAAAAACCTCTTTTGCTGATTTACAGTAATTGTTTTTAAATAATAATTATATACTGTACATACAGTAAGGGAGATATTGGCAAAATTTCACCTGTAGTAAGTAAGTCTTGTAACTACAAACGTACTACAACCTTTGGAACATGAAAAAAAGCCTTTTGGTGATTTACAGTAATTGTTTTTTTATGA
>NC_056584.1:29181675-29181756 GCF_018340385.1 Cyprinus carpio | reverse complement strand
GACTTACTACAACCTTTAGAACATGAAAAACCCCTTTTGGTGATTTACAGTAATTGTTTTTAAATAATTATTATATACTGT
>NC_056584.1:29181148-29181450 GCF_018340385.1 Cyprinus carpio | reverse complement strand
TATACATACAGTAAGGGAGATATTGTCAAAATTTCACCTATAGTAAGTAAGTCTTGTAACTACAAACGTACTACAACCTTTGGAACAGTAAAAAAAAAAAACATTTTGGTGATTTACAGTAATTGTTTTTTAAGAATAAGAGTGTACTGTACGTACAGTAAGGGAGATATTGGCAAAAATTCACCTGTAGTAAGTCAGTCTTGTAACTACAAGTGTACTACAACCTTTGAAATATGAAAATAAAACATTTTGGTGACTTACAGCATTTTTTTTAAGAATTATTATGTACTGTACTTACAGTA
>NC_056584.1:29180827-29180894 GCF_018340385.1 Cyprinus carpio | reverse complement strand
ACTGTTGGTGATTTACAGTAATTGTTTTTAAAGAATTATGTACTGTACGTACAGTAAGGGAGATATT
>NC_056584.1:29177674-29180503 GCF_018340385.1 Cyprinus carpio | reverse complement strand
CATTTCAATGCGGCCGTGTCATGGATGAGCTGCATTGTAACAGGTTTGTGGTCAAGGGTTTGGGTCAGGGAAAGGGGTATAAACAGACTGACTGCAGGGGCATAGCCACTGTCTCCAAGCAGGAATCCCCATCAAAATCCCCTGTATAATGAAAAAATGACCCAGTTTTGTGTAGGCTCAGCATGTGTGTGTCTGTGGGTGTGTAATACTGTGAGCTGGACATTTATGTTCAACGTACCACGGTTTCAAAAATATGTGCATAAATGTGAAAACTCTCTGGGGAAAATTCTGGAGTCATGCACTGATCCGGCTATTTGCTTCCACATTTGTGATCTTGGAACATAGGGTTCACACACAATCTGTGAGTTTCTTTTTTTAAGCATCAATCCTTGCATTACTTTTTGATTTGCATCACTGTTTTTTTTAATGTAATTATAATTACTAATCTGGATATTTTTTAAATTGTACATAGTACACTTACCTGCAATTTAAATGTGAACCCCCTTTCGGTTCACAAAAATCCCTTCATTTGGGCCAGGTGGGGTCCCTGATGGGAGGTGTGTGTGGCAGTCTATGGCACCAATCACGTTAGGGGAACAAGCCTTGAATGACACAGACTGTTAGTAATATTTTTGGCATGGTCATGATGGCTGTCATAACGATTTATAAATGGTACCTGCAATAGCGAAAAAATTCTGCTTACAACCTGGGGTCTTAAGTGGCTTGGGAATAACACCAAAACACCCTAAAAAACTGCTGAGTGCAGGGAAACTTTGCGATGGCCACGACGACAGCACTTTTTCACTAAGTCTCTGCGTCTCCAATAGGTATAAAGGAAAAAGTGCCACTCGCAAAGCATCCAGGGCCAAATGCACCGTCTGTCAGTTCCAAAGCCCGACTTCTCCGTGTTTTGAACACTTAAGTGTGGTTTCCAACAAAAATGCCAGATAGGTTAACTGGACACCATCACGAGAAAAAAACAGTATTCTTCTAACAATTACAACTTTCGGGCTGGGCTAAAGGATCTGTCTATCCCGCCAATACCCGATTAATTTGAAAAGCTCTGAGAATTATTCTCGCACCTTCCGCAACAGGTTTGCTTCGCGTTAATTATTTTTTTTTAATTTTTTTTGGTAAATTTTATGTATTTTTTTTTATTATATTTTTATAATAAAAATTGGCGTTTAAAAAAAATAAACAAATTTTTTTTATAAAAAAACCTTCCAACGGACAAGGACATGCTGCGACAGACTTCCCCATCTCCTCCGCTTTTATATAAGCTCCAATCTAATCCTGTTTAAATGAAATTAAGCCTGCTCCCGAGCAGCCAGGTTTTGGGAGCTTACGGGGACCTGTTGATATGGAACAAGTCTAGGATGAGCTTCGAAGAACTGAACCCAAACGATCCAAGATCAGCCCAATCGTCAACATCAAACAGCTAACTGAGTTAGCGACGTTTACGAAGAAACGGGCCTGTATCACCACAAATTTCCAGTGATCACTGGTGATATTGACAAAAAGGATAATGCTCTGTTCGCGGCTCGTCATATGACTTCATAAAAAAAAGTCCACCTATGATCATTTCACAGTCCACTGTAGTGTTGACGCTTTGAACATTTTGAGTTTTTTGTATGTCGTTCATTCGCACGGTGAAATTCACTCACAACAGATGCGAATTTCGCGTGCATCCCCACCTTCATGGGGAGGGGCTTTCTGCCCCAGAGTTGGAGTTCACGCAGATGTTGATTTCATACCACCATTTATTTAAGGATTAATTTTCCAAAATATTTACTGTGTTATCGTGTCATGAAATGTATTTTTTAAAGTAAGTACCCTTTTTTTTCTTCAGACAAGAATGTGTTGTTTAAACTCAACTTTGGTTTATACTAAAGACAGCGCCTATTACTCAACTCGGCTAGTCCTTCTGACATTTGCCGCTGGCTCTGATGTCTCTTTAGCTGTTAAACATAAAAATATAATTCATTTTGGGTAAATCTAACAGGTTATCTTTGGTCTTTATATAATTAATCTATTAATATGTTAAAATGAAGATAAAAATAAAAAGAGGCAATACTGTTTGATATAATATTTCTTTCCATTGTAATGCAGGCTATATAGGCCTACACATTTCCAACTATATTTCTGCGGCTATTTAACCCTTGTGCATTGTTCAAATTCACTATCCTTTCGTTATGTTTGGGATGAAAACATCCACTCAATTAAACTTCTGTAAAAATGTATCGGATAAAAATTGTTTTTTTGCATAAATCTATTAATCAACCTCAGTCCTGATCAAAACTACCAAATGTTTAAAAAAATCCAAGATTTTAACTTTTTAATTGCCAAGTTCATAAATGATGTCACTGATTTGGGGGAAAAAACAAACAAAATGACTTATTTTCAATATAAAAGTAATTGTGGCTGTTTTTTTTTTATCACATTCTTGGGCATGTCAACGATTAGTAACAACATTGGCTTTGCTATTTTTTTTTCTCCCTCATTTATTGTTCGTGGCTGTTTTTGCCCCATTGACTTCCATTATAACGACATTTTTTGATTGCAAAGCCATGACACCATAATATCATGCATTCTTGATGGTTGGTGGTTTTCCCTGTTGGGAAGAGGTAAAAATTTTAATTTTCAAAGTTGATCACTAGATGGGACCATTAAACCTTTAAATAGGCCTGTGCAAAAAAAGCTTAGTTTCTGACTTGTATATGGAGCTATATGGAGTATAACAGCATATTATTTTGTGTGTGTGTGTTTGAGAGAGAGAGAGAGAGTGTGTAAGAGAGACCTTTGCGCACTTACCTTGATGTATTTGAGAAA
>NC_056584.1:29177285-29177421 GCF_018340385.1 Cyprinus carpio | reverse complement strand
CATAATAAATTGTTCATAAATCTGATGCAAAGTAGATTTTTTTTTACAGAAAAATCCAGAAGTGTATCATTGAAGGATTTTAAGGTTTTAAACTGGCTTTACCATTAAGAAAAGACAAGCATTTCACACATAGGCC
>NC_056584.1:29176846-29176940 GCF_018340385.1 Cyprinus carpio | reverse complement strand
TAGCCTGGGTGCCAGCCCGAACCCCGCCTACAACATTTTTTGGACGGGAAGTTCGGTCTGGACTCGATCCATTGAGGAGTAATTATGCTCGGCT
>NC_056584.1:29136684-29176747 GCF_018340385.1 Cyprinus carpio | reverse complement strand
GCTTACGTAAGATAGGGCGTCTTGGAGGGTAGGCTCATGATCTCTTTTCTCTGAAGCCTCAGATGAACATGCTTCTTCAGCCTTGTCTCTTTCGTCGTCTTTCCATTTTTTTAAAGTTAGTCAAGTCACGTTGCAACCGTGTAATAAAGTT
The DNA here is from genome assembly GCF_018340385.1 of Cyprinus carpio. NCBI lineage: Eukaryota > Metazoa > Chordata > Actinopteri > Cypriniformes > Cyprinidae > Cyprinus > Cyprinus carpio. Next base: position 29,176,596 of record NC_056584.1, on the reverse strand, counting down.
GAGACAGGGCCGACAAATACGATAAGATTTATTTTCATTATTGTCGAGATCTAATCCTAAACAGAGAACTTGTTCGTATATACATGCACCTTTTGTGTTTCTCTCCAAAATGTTATTCGTGCTTGGTTCTTTGTTCACTTTTTCTTCTATATCAAAAAAGGCAACGGCAGGGCATGTAAATACCACATTATTTTGTTAGGGTTCCAACCTCCATTTGTAGTTCTTGAAGGAGGCTTGAAGGGGGGGGGGGCTCCAACTCTCTCTTCTCTCTCTCTCTCTCTCACAACCACCACACAACCCACCACCACCCACTAATTAATATTTGGCTGGTTTTTAACTCCATAATAAACTTCACACATATACAAGGCCCAGGGGAAAAAAGAAGAATCACTAAAGGCTTTTTTTTTGGACACAGGGCCTAAGCTTTTTTTTGTTCTAAAAAGGTGTATCTAATGGGTTAATGAGATTCACCCTAGTGATCCAAACTGTATAAAAATTAAAAATTGTACCTCTTCCCTACAGGGGAAAAGAACCACACCCAAAAATCAAGGAAATTGCTGGATTTTATTGGTGGTTAATAGGCTTTTGCATTCAAAAAAAAAAAAAATATAAATTATTAATGGAAATTCATATGAGGGGCCCAAAAAACAACCAAAGCCATTGGGAACAGAAAAAAGGGGAGGGGGGGAAGAAAAGAAATTAAAATCTAATTTGGCTTGCACTTTTGCAACAAAAAAACTAAACAAAATGCATTCAAAAGGCCCAATGGTTGTTACAAACTCATTTTGGAAAATTGCCCAAAGGGGTGGGGACTGTGGATAAAAAGGGTAAAAAAAAAAACTGATTTTCCAGTCCACAATTCACTTTTTATATTGAAAAATGTCATTTTGTGTGATTTTTTCCCAAATCAGTGACATCATTTTATGAACTTGGTAATTAAAAAGTTAAAATCTCTTGGGTTTTTTAAACATTTGGTAGTTTCCTGGACCAGGGACTGAGGCTGATTTACCAGGATTTTATGCAAATATTTATCTGATACATTTTGCTGTTAGGTTAATTTAGTGGATGTTTTCATCCACCTAACATAATGAAAGGTAGTGAATTTTGCCTGCTTTTGTACGTATTTTTGAGTTTTTTGAAAATTTTCACTCTTCCCCAAAATATGTGTAAAAATAAGCATTTGTCAACCAAAAATCATTCAATTTGTCTGAAACATTGGTGGAAAGTTTTGGCCAAAAATAAGACTCAACTTATTCCCCCAGTGGACTTAAAACGCCCCAACAACACATAAGGGTTAATATGTTTAAATGAAAACCAAAGGAGCAGTGGTGTTTTTTTGTTCAAGCTTAGATTTGTTATGTTTTCAAATGATAAATTGAGCCACTGTTTCATGCTAAAAGTATGAAGATGTATAATACAGCTCCAGGTATCCACATACAAACGATGGTTTTGGTCCTACTGTTGCTTCGATTTCTGCCCCCTGCTTTCACGTCATAACATGTCACTACCAGAGCAAGTCTTCGATTGGTTAATCCATTGCCAACGCTGAAACGCCATGTCGCGCCACGGATGTCTAACCGCATCTTCTTTGCATTGACTTCAACATGTTAATCACTCTGCCCTTAATGCATTTGGCGCCTGCGTGAACGCCATCCATTAAACACACTGACACAACCAACCCGCAGCAACGACGCAAAGATTTCTGGGGAAAGATTGCACCACCCATTGCATGACTTCACCTGTTCCGGTAAACATCATGTCTCATAGGCCCCATTTACACCGCATGGTTCGCGAGGCCCAATTCCGATTTTTTTTTTTCCCCGTCAGATGGCACTAGAGGAATAATAGTCGGATGATGACCGGGTGAACGCGGTAAGCAGGAGATTTTTTTTTTCTTCTTGCCGATTTTCTCAGATCGATTCAGGCCTCATTCATACGTGGTGGCACAATCGGAGTAGCGGTCACCGCGATAAGTAGTGGCATTGAAAAAGTAAAAAGTAGCTTGCGGTAAGCAGAGCCAAATCGGAGATAGATGCCTTTCCAGTAGCGGCGTCGTGACGTCATTAAAAATGATCGCCAACTCAGGTGGACACCACCAATCCGGAGATCATGACTTATTATAGACGCGATGGAGTGACTAAGGATGCTGGCGACAGTGGTTGAACGCAGGTTTCTCTGCGGTATTTTAAGTCTTTGGGGTTAAGACAGCAGTGGAAGCAAAAATGCAGGTTGGTGCAGTAAGAGAAATAAACTGCTAATAAATCGGTTTGAAGACACGCCTTTGGTATATGGGGGAGGCACAGTTTAAGCCGGGCATTTTAGAGATGTTTTTGTTGATTTTTTTTTTTTTTTTTTTTTTTTTTTTTTTTTTTGACTGATCAAAAAATATTGTGGAAAGCAAAACACTGTATAATTTTATTTGCTTCTGCGCATCCATTGCATTTTTGTGCTGCTTTTTACTTCTTCCCGGTCATAACGCTCACGCTGGTGTTTCAGCAGGCATAAGTAAAATGCAAAAATCGATACCGGTCACTTTTAAAAGATGATAAGCAGGTCATCAAAAAAATCGATATGGTCAGAAAAATCGGATTTGTCATCAAGACCTGCAGTGCGTAAATAGTCTGCACACCGCATAGCTAAAAGGTGGAATACTACCATTTTTCAGCATCTCGCTACCAGAAGAGCTTTCTGTACATGACCGCCACTTCCAGGCCAAGTGAGTGCTTAATACAACAATCTCATGCTGAAACTACACCCAGAAAAAAAGAAGCTCAGTCATTATACCTTGATGCAACAGCAAGTGATGAACCAGGATGCTAAAGGCTACTTCGGTGTAAGGGTGTGTGCAAAAGGGGTTCACTTGGAAATGCTCTATGTAGCCAGGCATGTTAAAGAAGTTGTTGTCACACCGTTTAGGGCAGGGGAAGGCAACGTCGGTCCTGGAGTGCCGCTGTGCTGCAGAGTTTAGCTCGAACCCTAATCAAACACACTTGAACAAGCTAATCAAGGTCTTCAGGATTACTAAGGCTACAGGCAGGTGAGGGTTTATTTTTAGGGTTGGAGCTAAACTCAGCAGGACATCGGCACTCCGGGAATGACGTTGTCTACCCCTGGTTTAGGGAAACGATGTGTGAGATGCATTTCCAGGACATTTTCATGTACTTGCATGCACTTTACCTCAAGCAGTAACCCAAAGCATGTTTTCATTTAAGCTTTGTATGATATTTACAGGGATCAACTCTTGAACAGGTGTTGATCTTAGTCTTTTGTAGTAGACCTGCTTTACACCCTGAGAAATAGCTTCAGCTACATAGTGTTTCTGTTTTTCGTCTTCAGAAATAACAATTCTTGAATTCTTACTGAACAAGCAACACCTTTCTATATTTGTTTTTTTCTTGATAGCTCGCAGCCTTCTCAGAACCAGGAGCAGATGATTCTGAACTTTCCTTTCAGGTTCACTCCTTGATTCTTCATGTTGCAAACCTTCTGTGTGTCTTTTTTTGGGACATGACATTCTCTGTGAAACGTTTTTCATTTTATTCTGAAACAGTGTGTCAGACTCACTTATGGCACTCCTACACTGTCTGGGATGTCAAAATCACTATTCTTTGACTACACATTACTGTCTCAGATTCCCTTTCATCTGATTGAGTCTCTTCTGCTCCCAAATGGCAGGCTGGCTGTTTTGTGTCACTCATTGGTTCCGCTCACTTTATTCTCACTCAGGAGCCTCAAGATCAGGATGCTGTAACTCTAACTCTGGCTTGTAAAAATATTTCTTCCTCTGTCCCATAGGTAAGTGACCTGTCTGTGTCTCTCTTACTCACAGTTTCTTCAGTTTACAGTCTGTGCTTTGCTTGTCTTCATCTGCCTTGGGAGAACTTTCTAATTCTGTTTGGCTCTGCATTTCAAGTTTTTTGATGTTTTTGATATATAACCACTTTCTATTTTTTAGTGTCATGCTGAAACATTTTAGTGTAAGGGTAAAGGACCAAGTGTTGATAAAAGTAAGATGGAATGGAAAATTTAAAAAAGAAAGGGTTGTGTAAATTCAATCACACAAAACAGACCTGTTAGAAGTTGAGAAGATTTTGATGAATCCTACAGACAACAACAGGAATGAAGGGGCGAGAGTCAGGAATTATTTCCCAGATAGGCAATTGTTAATTCAATCAGAACACTGGTGAAAGAGAAGAGGGAAAGTAGCTTTACTGAACAAGAAATTTACAGACTGAAGAAAACTGTGCAAAAGCTAAAACCGAATATACAGATTGGGACAATCAGGGGCGGCGCTAGGGGTGGATTTTTTTTTCAGTAAAGCCCTGAATGTTTTTATTACCATGCCTTGTACGCATTACTACCTAAGTTTTCTATGTGCATTAAAATAATTTCTATTACAAACCATGGGTTTACTCCTCTGCGCATCCAACAGTGCGTCTACTTGCGTTGAGATTCACCCCTGATGCTAAACCGCCCACTGAGACGCGTACTTGACTGATGTGTAAAACTGCCCAACCATCACAAGTTACAGCTGCTGCTTCAAGTATCTGTAGCTTACTGGAATAACTCATCACTATAATACTCACTTTTGGAGTATATATTCAGAATCGTTTAGGAGTTTAAAAAGTCCTGCTTTTTGCTTAAAGGTGGCTGATTACGATTGCAATTTTTTTAACGCTAGTTAGTGTGTAACGATGCTGTTTTTGATCATAAAATACACATTCCGCAAAGTTGCAGTGCTCAAAGTTCAATGCGAATGGAGATATCGTCTTTTTAAATTATGCCAGTTTAATGCCTACAAAAACGGGCTGGTAAGGGACTACAACGGAAGTTTCTTTCCTGAGGGTCCGTTGAAGACCACGAACCCAGATAAACCACGCCTCTGGGAACACGCAATGAGAGGGGGGCGAGGGCCATAAGCAGCTGCTGCTTTAGAGAAGAGGAAGAGAAGACTATGAGTGCACATAAAAATCTGTCTATATATGAATCAAGCATTGTCTTCTAACGATTCTACACTCTTAGAAGAAAAAGGTTCTATCAGGGTAAGCTATATACCGGAACCCCTAAAATTTTGTATAGAACCCTTTAGGGGTTCCAAATCATGGATCATTATTTGGATTAAGTTTTTGTTTTATTTTAATAAAATTATAAGACTTAAACAGCTCATATAGCTATTTTTATCACTAAAACAACTGAAATAAAAAAATACACATAAGCAATATATAAATACAGCAGTCTACAGTGCAACAGTTACAGTTTCAGTGATTAACATAAATCAAGTTTTCTTATTATATTCATAATTTGTTTTATTTTTTTAACATTTCGAGAAAAGCACTCTTCATTTAGAAATAGTTTTTCACCCCTTTCAACCTTATCCACCCATACAACATCGTCACAAATATATGTTGATTGCTAGGAATCACGAAGTGTGTGATTGTGATGTTTGTTCCTTAACAGCGCTCTGCACCAGGACAGCAGTGGAGGACAGTGAGAGGATCTTTTACTGAGCCTCATCCGCTCCATTGAGAGAAGCCGCTTGAGCCTGATACGATGATCAGAGATCAGGAGAAAGGACTGACAGTGCGTACGGAGTGAAGAACGACTGGAGCGGAATGGAGCAGGAGATCAATGATCTGAGGAGGAGAGACGCTGAGCTGGAGCAGCTGTCACCACACACGGATACACCCAGTTCCTGCAGGTAACACAGATCTACAAGAACACGATAAGGCATAGTGGACTCGAGCGAAGGATCCTGCTCGTGACCCAGGACTCACAGGGAAACAACAGGGGTTCATATAATATCAGTCAGACTCTCATTGATCTTCTTTATTCGAAAAGAGACGATTCTTACAAAACGCTTTCAGCTCTGGAAAATCTCTTTAGGGAAATCATTTCTCTGAGCTTCCTCTTTTCTTCGAGGATATTTAGCTGTCAAACACTAGCGCCACCAACAGCTCAAAACATTGTTAACGTTTCAGATTTTTATCTCATATTTCCTTCTGATTTACTACGCCATGATAAAATCTTTGTTAATCAGTAAATGTTTAATTTATGAAACCACATCTAATTCACTGTTTGAGTTGTTCGTGACTGTACATCATGCTTTTACACTTTCACCTTAAATTAGCATTCTGCTGCTTATGGCAAAAAGTTTTGCAAATTTCTCCATATCAATATTTCTCCATATTAGTAACTGATCCCTCATCAGCGCAAATTACTAACTTTTTCTTGTATGAAGAGGGTTTCTTAGCATCATACAAGAGTAAAAACTCTTCTTCTGACAATAGATGATCATTTAATGCCAAAAGTAATCCTTCTCTTGCTCTTTTAAATGAGATTTGTACTGTTTAAGGTTGCTCGGTGATTTTCACGTTCTAGGCTGCGGCTGTGACGGTCAGCGTAGACGTAACATTCGCAGCTGGAGCTTTTACAGAGACGACGGAGATCTACAGGATGACGTGGGGATCATGTTCGTATAGTGTGACCAGCAACAACCACACAGGACTATTAAAAAAGATTATTTTACCGACACTATAGAATTTCATTATATAACTTTGATTTGTCTTATCCACATTGTCTTCGGCGCTTTCCCGACCGTGTCATTGCTAAGTGTTTGGGAGTAATGTGGTCTGGCCTGTGTGTGTTCCATGCACCATCGGTGGATACTCTGTCAAATCAAGAGGTTTATGTCAGTTCCTGTCCTCTTTATTGTAAGTCAAATGCTGATTGGATTAGAATTGGTGACACTCTGGGATGGGTTCCTATAAACATACTTCATTTGCATGCTTTGTTTAAGCATGGTCATCTCCCAGCTGCTTTGTGTCCATCTCTCAGCTCTGCCTCCTTAAATGCATATAAGCCACAGTGTACCGCTGGCTGGGGTAGACTTTATATGACTGCAGCGCCACACAACACGCTCTCAATAAGAGTCCTGCTGAAGATACGCCACAGTCTCCAGTCTTCAGTTTCCTGCAGCACATAATACTTACTTACTTATTTTTGAAACTAGAACATACTAAAGACTGTAAAATAAAGAGAGACCTTGAATTTTAATATAGATTTAAAGTGTTAAAATATATAAAAATGTTGTATTCCTGCAGAGTTTGGCTTCAAACCTCAGCCAAGTTATAAGAAAAAAAAAAGCTTGTGTTTATTTCATCATTTTTATTATTTAGCATTCTATTACTATGTCTTTAAAGCGGGTGAAATAACTGTGAAACGTTTTTAAGGACGAAAGTAAATGTACTGGTTCTTGGTTTTATTTTGGCGTGGCGCTGTGACGTCACAAGGCTGCGCCGGTCTGTTGTGCTTCGGCTGAAGAAAGGTTTGTGGCTTTAAGCATTTAAAGCATACGGGCTAGTTTTGTTATTACAGATGATGTAAAATGGCTTATTTATTATCGCATGTAACATTGCAGTGCTTCATCCAACATGTTTAGCCTTATTCAGGTGAGTAACGCGCACACACACACGAGTTACAGAAAAGGCACGTCTCATCTCGCTCCCTATGTAGTGAATCACTTTATAGTGAACAGTGGTGATGTAGGAACACGTCACGACGACACCTGCTGCTCGAACCTGTGCAAATACAGCGATAACAACAAACACGTGCCATAACGTTTGCCCAACCATACCGGCAAATGTTTTTTTGTTTTGTTTTTAAGTGGGTAATGATCCTACGAATGATATAAACAGTACTGAATATGATAACTGTGAAGGACTACTGAAACCAGGGCGCTGATTGAGACGCCACTAGGAGATTTAGTATGGGCGTATTTTCTGTAATACTTTAATTACAAATGGTAGATGTAAGCTGGTACATCTCTATGCGGGACGATCCTATTCATATAACAGTACTGCTAGATCTCGTATATATTGAGGCATTAAATAAATTGCAGGATGCTTTTACAGTTTTACAAAAAAAAAACATAATAAATTAAAATTGGTACTAAACTCTAAAACAAAGACCATATTTATGTTATTTAAATCACTTCATGAGGAATGTACAGGATTTGCCTTTAAATTATTGCTCTATATGACCAGAAAAATTTAAAGTGTGCGTGTTATAATTACATTAGGGTTTAAAAGTTGAGCTTTTTCATCTAATAAAAAACCATGTAGGATAAATTGGTAAAAATCTGAGAGTTAAAGTTTTTATTATGGAAATAAGGCTTGTTTTAATTTAAAAGGCAAGAAAGGAACTTGTTGTTGCTACCTTTTATCTGTTGCAGACTATGGAGATATTCTGTACATGCATGCACGCTCACCGGATTCTGTATACCATTCTGCTCTACGCATTGTTACTAAAGCTGAGTATTTTTACACACATTGTAGTTTGTATAGCTGATTCAGGTGGCCTCCACTCTCAATTCGTAGACAGCATCACTGGCTTATTTTTATTTATAAGGCAGTGATAGGTACTGTTGCCTTATCAGTTTTCTCTTTTGTAGAATCAAATAGATACAATCCTTAGGTCTAATAATAGGCATGTCTTTTTACTACACCATGCTGTAAAATCTGGAATTTGGTAAAATCGCCTCCCGTTACAATGCTCCTTAAACTTGGAATGCTTTGCAGAACAGCTGAAGATAAGCACTATTATCCCACTTAATGTGATTTTAAATTATATGTCACAGAAACCTTCAGCTATACGTGTGATTTGTATAATGGCTTGCTGTTCTCTGTTTGATTCTTGTATGGTAGCTTCATGTAGCTGTCATACTGCCTGTAATAGTTAGTATTAGTCTTGGTTATTTTGTTATTGTGTTATATGTTGTTTGTTGTTGTATCTGACTTTTGGTCTTTGTTATGTGTTGTGGTATGGTTATAGTGGTGTTGATATGTTAATTGTGTAAATTTGGTATGCTTTGTTTGTTGTAGATGAGGTTTTTATTTTATTTTCTTCTTCTTTTTTACATTTTTAAGTGCTGCCTTTCTTGGCCAGGGACCATTTGAAAAAGAGACTATCGCGTCTCAATATGATTTCCCCTGGTTAAATAAAGGAATAATAATAAAAAATTACTCTGATCTCAATCATGACAGAGAGTAAAGCAGATGAAGATGGAGTTTATTAAAGAGGAGAGCGAAAAGACTTGAAGATTGAAGATGCAGTCCGTGTGCAACAAGAAGACGAAGCGTGTGGCGGCTCAGACAGGTTGGTTTTCATCCTCAAAGCTGAACGCACTTGATCCTTCTTAAACTCCAGCCCTGCACACGTGAATGATGGGTTTATCTGTCATGCAGCGGGCGCCTCATGCTCATACTATCCTTCCTAAATAGTGTTTGAGGTTAGAATAAGTGTGTCTCATGGTATGCTGAAAAGGAGTATGCCAAAGATCCTCGGGATGGTCTGCTGTTTCAGGTGGATCCGTGCACACTCTGATGGATACCACTATTACCACAATCCATTGCGCTTGAAAGAGTTCAGTTCAGAAACTACAAACAAATGAATGAAAAGCTTTAAAGTGCTTTATTTAGCCTTTTTTAGAATGTACAGGATTGGAATATCTGGAAAAACCTACTTTGATAAAAAGAATGTATGTGGTTTAGCATATGATAATATGTAAATAAACTTCATGTGAACTTTTGAAATGAGCTTTGTGGCTTCGTCCTAACGGCTCTGAGTTCATAGGAAAGGCTCATGCTGACATGCAGTGTGATCAAAATGAATGAAGATCAATGTGAAATGGTCAGTTGAAGTGCTTGTGATCTGGGGATTATATAAATTGAACATGCACAAAACTAAGCATGTAAATATATATTCATATTATGATTTATTCTGGTCAAAAAAGCACATAAACTGTCCACCTGCGCAAGGGGGGGGTTCACAGTATTTTTTCAACAGAATACAAGTCATTTTATGTGATTGTGTGGAAAAACCGGAGGCTTCAGACATCACAGATCACATGGTTGTGGCAAAAAACAATCAGGCTTTGGAACTTACAGATGACATTTTTGTCAATTAAATTATCAATCTCTGTGTAAAAGGTCTATTTACCCCACTGTAGTTTAGCTTTAAATCTGAGGTGAGATTTGTAATTTTGAACCCTCTCTACAAAATGGTGTACCATTCACACAGAACGTTCCTTGCCATCTAAAAACGTGAGTGATGAGGCAGGCAGAGCTCAGGAATGGTTTAACAACAACAACAAAAAATCTTCCAGCTTAGACCGCGAAGGTCTCAAGACGTGCTTTTTAAGACATGATGCAATAACGGAAATAATAGAAATAGACAAACAGCAGAATTGATGGATATGAGTTTTGACATGGAAAAAAAAAATATTGCAATGGCTATACCATTTGAGATTGATAAAAATGGTGTTGCTGCTCAGAGAACAGAAGGACACAAAACTGTTTGGGTTCACCCATCCTCAGTTGTCATGCCAACTTGCTACTGTAAACTGAAGCTTGCAACGCTTGCCCCGCCTCCAAATTCTTCTGATTGGTCCAGTGCATTGGAACTGACATTGATGAGCGGCGTTGTGTGTAAAAGTTTAAAATTCTTTTAAAACTTGACACGGCGTCTTTAAAAATCAGCGCTCATGTGCGAGGTGCTGCAAAAGACTGTGAGCGTAATGGTCATGCACGCCGTTCAAGCGCATGTTTACATAGATAAACAAGGAAAAAGTAGCACATTGGAATGGAAAAAAAAAAAAGCATTTTGTGTGTGAAATGGCCCCTTATTCATGTAAATATTTATCCCATGACATTTTATATTTTGGCTTTTCAGCACTGTTTATACAAACTATTTGAAGCCAGGGTTGCTTGGAATGACTCTTATGTCTCTAAATCAAGTTTTGATTGAAAACGTTCAATAGGGATTTCAAAGTTGTGCTGATTAAGTGGTCACTGTTCTAGTAGATGCTCTAGCTATTTACCATTTTAAACCACCTAGAGCTTATTTGTTGACAACATTTCTAATGTGGAGGAAGGCTGTTCTGTGGATATTGGAAATATCATTATTAAACAATGGATCGCTCTCATATACAACACCCAGGTTCTTTAAAAGGGGTCCTATTATGCTCTTTTACAAGGTCCTGAGTTTGTTTTGGGGGTGTACTAGAACAGGCTCTCATACTAGGTTCTTTGAAAAACACATTATTTTTCAAGTATTTTACATTATTAGAACACCTCTCTCCCCAGTCTGGCATGAACGGCTGGAATAGTTCCTGTATAAAATGAAGGCCCGCCTTCGGGAATACGAGATGTGCCGTGATTGGTTAGCTGGGCCAGCGTGTGCTGTGATTGGTAAGCTGGGCCAGTGTGTGTGCTGTGATTGGTTAACTGGGCCAGTGGTGTGTGTGTGTTGTGATTGGTTTAGCTGGGCCAGGTGTGTGTGTGTTGTGATTGGTTAGCTGGGCCAGTGTGAGTGTGTATTGTGATTGGTTAGCTGGGCCTGTGTGTGTGCTGTGATTGGTTATCTGGGCCAGTGTGTATGTGTGTGTTGTGATTGGTTAGCTGGGCCAGTGTGTGTGTGTGTTGTGATTGGTTAGCTGGGCCAGTGTGTGTGTTTGTTGTGATTGTTAGCTGGGCCAGTGTGTGTGTGTGTGTTTGTGATTGGTTAGCTGGGCCAGTGTGTGTGTGTGTTGTGATTGGTTAGCTGGGCCAGTGTGTGTGTGTTGTGATTGGTTAGCTGGGCCAGTGTGTGTGTGTTTGTGATTGGTTAGCTGGGCCAGTGTGTGTGTGTTGTGTTTGGTTAGCTGGTCCAGCGTGTGTGCTGTGATTGGTTAGCCGGGCCAGTGTGTGCTGTGATTGGTTAGCCGGGCCAGTGTGTGCTGTGATTGGTTAGCCGGGCCAGTCTGTGCTGTGATTGGTTAGCCGGGCCAGTCTGTGCTGTGATTGGTTAGCCGGGCCAGTCTGTGCTGTGATTGGCAGCACTCGGTGCCTGGTCGGGAAATGTCTTGCCCCTTATCATAGCTGCCTGCTGTGAGCTTCAGTGTAAATATTGCATCAAAATCAAATCAATTTGAGCACAATTTAAACCCAGATGATTGTAACCACTGTAAGCTCGTCTCTCTTGGGAAAGCTAGTGTGTCTCTGACATAGTGATAACTCTCATTACCTTTTCTAGTGCAGCTCAACCAGGTCTCGTCCCATTCATCGATCTTTGTGATATCACAAATCCCAGAAAATATGCGTTGTAGTCCAAACAAGTCATTTGTTGTAGTTTTTGAAAAGAGATTTCTGTTAAATAAAATATCTCCTTTTGAGCTTTGTAACTTTGCAGATCTTTTTTATGCTCCAACAGCAGCATTACAGACTAACTAAAGTTGAAAATGCATAATAGGACCCCTTTAACTGCTGAAAACAACATAACGGCAAATTCAGATTTTTTGGTCTTTTGTCTTGCCAATACAAGAAAATTACTAGCCATCCCATACTTCATATCTTTAATACACTGTGCTAACTTGAAGAGTTGTGTAGTTTCTTCAGGTAAGCAAATATAGAACTGACTATCATAAGTATAGCGCGTGAAAATATAAATGAAAAATATCTCTCACGGGAAGCATATACAAGGAGAAAAGCAGAGGACCTAATACTGAACCCTGCAGCACTCCATACTTGTATTTGATGAGATGTCTCTTCATTAACACAAGCAATGTGGTAGCAGTTCAGATAGATAGGACATAAACTGTCAATTTTTTGTCCACAAAAGACAAAATAAGCTATCCAGGTCTGTCTTATTAACTATAGTGGGGCATTTGTGACCTAATGGTAAGAGAGTCTGACTTGCAACCCAAAGGTTCGGGTCTTGGGTACCGGCCCAGGTACACTATTGACGAGGTTCTCAAATTACAGATTACCCCTTTTTTCAGTAGCTTGATGGGTATGGGATCCAGCATGCATGTTTTTACATTTTGTTTTCTCTGTTGCTTCGTGCCCATTAAACTGGAGTTACCTGTATTTTTTTCTTTTCACCCTTAGGCCTGATGCTGCTGAAAGAGAGGAGAGTGAAGTACAAGATGAAATGGAAGAAAAAGATCACTGTAAGAAATATCATGATATCATAACTGAAGTAAAGTCTGAAAAGAGTTCCTCACGAAAAAGTAATTTCACCTGCCAACAGTGTGGAAAGTGTTTCTCCACAAAAGGAAACCTAAAACTCCACATTGACCTTCACACTGGAGAGAAGCCTTACGCCTGCCAGCAGTGTGGAAAGTGTTTCACTAAAAAAAGGAACCCTTAAAGGCCACATGAGCATTCATACTAGAGAAAATGCCTTACACATGCTCTCAGTGTGGAAACGGTTTCACCCAGCAAGGAAGCTTTAACAGGCACATGAGAGTTCACACTGGAGAGAAGCCTTACACCTGCAAACTGTGTGGTAAGAGCTTCACAACAAAACTAAACCTTAAGTATCACATGAACAGTCACACTGGTGAGACTCCATTTACATGTGATCAGTGTGGAAGGAGCTTCAGACATAAGGTAACCCTTAAAAAGCACATGAAGGTTCACGCAAGAGAAAGCAGTTTTACATGTCATCAGTGTGGAATGAGTTTCTCAGACAACAAACACCTTAAGAATCATGTGATAACTCACACTGGAGAGAAACCTTACATGTGCCTGCAATGTGTGAAAGACTTGCTCAAACAATACAAACCTTGGTGTTCACATGAGAATTCACACTGGAGAGAAGCCTTTCACCTGCCCTAATTGTGGAAAGAGCTTCAGATTTGTAGGAAACTTTCAGACTCACATGAGAGTTCACACTGGAGAGAGGCCTTTCACATGTCTCGAGTGTGATCAGAGTTTACGTATCAGAGAGACCTGAAACGTCATTTGTTAACTCACTCTGGAAAGGAATTCTAGTGATCGTCTGTGGCAAGAGGTTTACAAATTTCAGAAATCACCTGTGGATTCAGTCTGGAGAAAGGCACATTTCTTATGAAAATAAATTTCTTGTCATTAGGGGGCAGTTGTGGGTCTAATGGTTAGAGAGTCCGACTTCGAGTCTCGGGTCCGGCCGGGAGTTAGTGAATATCAGCGCTTTCTTCCACCCTCAATACCACAACTGAGGTGAGACCCTTGAGCAAGGCACGGAACCCCCAACTGCTCTCCGGGCGCCACAGCACGTGGCTGCCCACTGCTCTGGGTGTGTGTTCACTACTGTGTGTGTACACTTGGATGGGTTAAATGCAGAGCACAGATTCCAAGTATGGGTCACCACACTTGGCCTCACACTTCACAAAGATACACCTGAAACCCTATGTGTGTTCTGTGTGAAAAGGCTCTGCAATTGAAATGGGACCATAAAGTACTAGTGATGCCCGTGAAATTTCAACAACAAAATTTTGCTGAAGTTTAAATATTGAAAAGTTTCGAGAGACACCCCTCTAATTTCATTGTATGGAGATATCTTTCATTTCATTGTATTCACATTAGTCTCTTGGAATCAAATTGTCATTTCACAGAAGAACAGAAGTTTATCTTACAATGTAAAAGACAACATTATAAAAAATAACATTTAATAACATTGTTGGGGTTCATCTGGTGGATCCAGCTGTGGGTTTTGCCTTCGTTAAACATTCTAGCAGTCCTACTGCTGATCCTAAGTATTTCTAGCTTATTTCACAAAGTGCATTCAGAAAATATTAAAACCCCTTCATTTTTTTTTCACCTTTTATGTTGTAATGTTTAAACCTCTTAATTAGCATGATTGAAGGTCTTGAAACCTTTGGTCTACAGCAGTGGTTTCCAAATCTTGTGCACATTTTGTATGTATCCCCTAATTAAATGCACCTTGATACAAATGGTAACCAGTGCCGAGAGATAAACACAGGTGTCACACAGGCTCATTTAAGACCAGGGGCCGGTTGCACCAGCTGGATGTACACCCGATTGTAAGACTAGGCTGGACGTAAAATGCACTTTAAGTTGTGCGTAGAATTTTTACCCATTGCTCCCATCTCGGCATAGTGCTATGTCTGAGACTAAATCTTACGCCTAGTCAGAGGTAGGTATAAAGTGAAAAGTCATGATTTGCTCGGACATTATATGTTTTTAGGATTCATTCTTACTGCAGACGTGAACTGTAATGTTTATGGTCTTTTCGGGCAGGAGGAGGGGGGGGTTTCAGCCAAAGAAAGATGCCAGTAAAGTCACATTTATTTCAGGAAAGACATTCGTTGTACATAAGCTTGATAGTCAGCTATAAAAAAATAATTCTAGAGAGAAGCATTGTATTACATTTATTATATTTTACTTAACCTTGATGAAATATGTCATGGGTGGTGGCAGGGAGACTTCGGATATAAAAACGTGGACTTGTTAGGAAATGTTTACTCAATGAAATCATGGTGCGGTGGCTTCACTTGTTATGATGTCTTGAGTAAATCAGTTCTATAGGTCTATTAGTAGTTATAGCTGAGACGACGTTCACACCACAATAGCTACATCTATAACTGTGGGAGAATGTGCAGGTGTAGACACACATTGTCTGCGCCGGGCGTAGTTGCGCCTGATCGTTAGTTTCAGTTGGTTGCAACAGGTGTAAATATTTATCGTAAAGCTGGACGTTGCAAAGCCCAGCGTAGAGCTTACACCCAGCTTTTTTTAGTCTGTGTATGTGCAACCGGCCCCAGTCATGCTGCGGTGTTCAAAATAACATCCATCTCCTCTAAAAAGGTGACTAGTTGACCTGGAAGGTGATGAATTGCAACAATATGGAGTTTTACAGGACTACTACAGTAACAGCATGAATATCGCTCTTCTCTATGCAAAAATAATTATTTTATAAGTTGTGTATTTCCAGTTTTGTTAGAAATAAGACACCCTCCCAACCTGATGAGGGGTTTGAAAGAAAGAAAAGCAGTAGATGTTTCTCTCATCAGGTTGAATCCACGTCTTAAAATACATGTTTTCTGCATAAATTTGGCTCTTGAATTCAAAGCTTTTACAAATCTTTTGTTTCGAATCAGTGGTTCAGAGTGCCAAAATCACATGATTTCAGTAAACGAGGCTATGTCATGTCATAATGTTTTGAAACCGTCAATAGTTCAGGGGAGTTTTGGCAGTTTGATATGCAATCCTGAACCACTGATTCGAAACAACATTTGTAATGCTTTGATGCTTCATTAAGCAGTGTTTTGAAATTGCCCATCACTAGATATTGTGGAATAAATTGTGGATAAAGTCGCTATGTTGTTATTTTTGGTGCACAAAAATTATTCTTGTTGTTTTATAATATTACGGTTGGATCACTGTAGTCACATGAACTTCTTTAAATATGTTTTTAGTAGCTTTCTGGGCATTGAAAAAGGGAGTGTTCTTGCTTACTGAGCCATCTGATTTTATCAAAAATATCTTAATTTGTGTTGAAGATGAACGAAGGTCTTACAGGGGTGGAACGACATGAGGGTGAGTAATTAATGACATTTTAATTTTTGGGTGAATTAACCCTTTATCCAAATATTGAATGCATGTATAAAAAAAATGAAAAGAAATCAATTGCCACTCAGTTAATTAACCAACCTTTTAAGAGAATATGCCGTTTCAAGGTCACTATGCAGTTACATCCAACCATGTAAGCAGCCAATGGGTAGGTGTTAGTGAGTTCACTGAGTGCTAAAAGCTTGACTTATCTTGAAGGTGACAAGTTCAGTTCAAAAGCTCTATAGTGTTCATTGTACCACCCCAACAGCACTTTCACAATAAAAAGCAAGTTCTCATTGATTATACACTTCTGAATAACTTCAGCAAACAACGCTAAGCCACCTACTGATCCACGAGCAACTACCATAACTTTGCTGTAGGCTATGCCATTAATTGATGCATTATTTGCAAGATGCATTTTGCGTGTGTTAGTGTATTTAGCCCTAATAGCACAAGCCCACTTCCTCTGTGAGTACATCAACTGGGACTGTGGACACATTATGTACATCTAGGGGCTAGATTTACCATAGATGTTGAGTTGATGTGGAAAGCGATCATCAGCTGCTGTTTTGAAGCCAAAATCAAAGGTTTAAAGCAGCTGGTGTGCTTCACAATCTTCTTAAAGAAACCATGCTTGGCTTCAAATCACATTGTCCAGACAGCCGTTAATAGGGCCAAAATACCTTAACATCTGAGGGTAGTGTTCAAGATGGTGCTTTGGTAGAAGTCCCACATCAGGGAAAAGCTTTAAGTACCTCTGTCTGTGTTCAACTATTTTACTTTCATTTTATGAGAATTACCAACAATATCTTTTAAATCCATCAATACAAGCCATGCAGGTTAATTTTCTGGCACATATTGTCCAATCAGAAATGGGAGCAACCTCAGCAAGCTCCAATTTTTGTGGGCATTGCCTACAATAGTCTTACGAGCTAAGAAACTTTTTGGTACAACATGCAGCTATTTAATTTCAATTAATCATGCAGCCCTTTTTTTTTATTCTTAATTCATGTTAACTGACACAGTTAACTGACATTAGCAAATGAAACCTTATTGTAGTGTTACCACATTTTTTATATATTTTACATGTTATTTGTCCATTTGGTGAAGCAAATAAATAGTGAGTCCTGTGTTTCATATGTTAATCTGAGATAGCTACTTTATATGGCCTTTCAACCACCTGGGCCCGGTTCCCCGATAACGCTCACTCTTAGCGCGCTAAGAAGACTCGAAAGATATATCTTACCAAAGTTGTTTATGTTCCTAAGTGTGTTCCCCGAAGTGTCCCTTAGGAAGCTTCTTAACACGCTGCCTCTTACGTCCGACGTTACAAAGGCGCTGTCCCAAGTGAAGGTGCTGAATTAGTTGGCATCGATTGCTCAGGAATCGATTTTCAACTTCACGCGAAGGTGCATTACAGCGTTAAGAAAGACAACACGTTCTATGGAAATGAAACATTCCTCAAATTATTCCAGTAACATTTATTTTAACATAGTTTAAGTTATCCGTAAAATATAGACTATTAATTAAATTATCAAATTGTCAGTATGTTCACACGATATGTTGTGACGGGTAGACGAACCGGGTATCCCTCGCTAATCATCCACCCTCCTTATCCCGTTGTGCCACTTGTGCCGCTTCTTGACATGGGGTTTAACGACTTCTAAAAATTATGTAATACACTTCTATATTTATGGCAAGGTATTTTACAATCGGAATTCCCCTGCATGGCGCAGAAGGGCGTTGGTGACAGTGTGGACGCACCTCCACACCGAGGTCTTGCTTAGGCCGTAGCCCTCTCCCACGACCTCGATATAGCTCCCTGTAGCAAAAAACTTTAGCGCTGTAAGCAGCTGGACTTCAGGGCTTAAAGCAAAAATCCCGCCGCGTTAGCCTGGCAAGCGCAGGTCTGAGAAGGTCCAGCAGCTCCATAATGAGTTGTCTTGGGAGGCGATTTTTTTTTTTATATAGCACGTCAGGCAAAATGTCAAAAGGGCTTAAGTTTTGCAGAATAAAAAAATTGACATGGACTAAATGGCTCCGCGGCCGGCGTCGTCTTTGATTCAATACAAGGACACGTTGGATCGCTGCCATAGTTGGTCGCTTACTGGACACCACCATGCTTACCCATTTATAGATCTTAGCCATTTAGAGCCAAATTGTTTGCCAGATTTTAATTATCAAAAATGATTGCCAATTTAAACACTTTAATGACATTACGAAATAGCCTAGGCTAATTACCACCATATTAGTTCTGATACCAAATAAAGTCAACTTTATAAATAGGCCTGTACAGAGGCGTGTCTACGTGGTGGCCAAATTTGGCTGGCCACCCCAGGTACCCCCCATCCAATTTCTAACTGCATCTGGCAGTGGCGGATCCTAGCATGTGTAGCTGCCTAGGGCCACTTCCTCCTCCTCTTTACTTAATTTTAGGCTGTTTCTATAGCGTGATATTTTTGACATATCGAGAGCGCATAATGTTACGTGATCCACTCGCAAGTGGATTTCCTTCACTCACACACAAACTGGATGTGTGCTTTTAAATATACATTGAGCAAAAGCAGAGCCAATTCATAAAAGAACAAAGATTACGTGTATGCTCAAACGTTCTTGCATCACTGAAGACTAGAAGCGCCTTTTTTCTAATTCAGATGAGGAGTAGGCTTATCTCATTAATTGGAAGCAAGCTGATTATAGTCAGCCTTAGTTATTTATTTTATTGATAGCCTTCTTATTTTAGTTAAGTGCTTAAACTTATAAAATATGCATTTATTCAATTGTTTTATTAAGTGCATTTGTATTTTGTTGTTTTTGTATATAGTTTTGCAATAAAAGCGTATTAACCAGGTTCCAGAAATAATCACTGAGGGTGCTTCTAAAATTACTGAGGGTGCTCTAGTCTTAATGCCCATTTTCACATATTTTCTCCCGTCTATTGCTTTGGTCATCATTGTGTCAATCACTGCTACTTCACTGCTACCCACCCACCCCCCCCACCCCCCGCCCGCCAACCTCTTTTGAGCCAGTGCCCCAGACTGGCCACCCCATTTAAAATGCTCTAGAAACGCCCCTGGGCCTGTATCCATTGCGAACATATTTTTATTATTAGTCTTAAAATGTACATAACAATAAAATCATTTTTGAGCCACAACATTGTCAACATACCATAGTTGGACTTGTACTGCGCTGCGCTGATTTCTAAAGACTGCTGCAAAGTGGCGGAGACTAGCGTCTTGAGCTAAAACAACGCTAAGAGAGAGCTTACGAATGGTCCAGACCAACCTTACGAAAGTGTGACTTACAGAAGATTATACTTAGCATACGAACGTGTCGAGAATCGTGTCATAACATATTCCTTAACCTCTCTCTTAATGTAAGAACTACTTAGCGATAAGAACGTTTTGGAGGAACCGGGCCCAGAATTGTAGACACCTATGCATTAAACATAAAATGACCAAAAAAAAAAAATACTTTAGAGATATACTTTAATTCCTGTATATTTAATAACTGAGACCCGCTCATTTATGTTCCCATACTTGCGAATGTCCGTCCATAGGCAGTCTACGCAGCTAACACATTCAAGACCAATAAAGGTAGTAAAAGACATCATTAAAGTAATCCATGTGAATCCAGTGGTTTTAACCTCAATTTTATGAAAGTGTGCAAAAAACTAATTTACTACTTTATTTACAAAATAATAGTATCCAAAGCGTGATACGCAATAATAGCTGCTCTCATGTGTTGTGATTATTTTGTGAAACGCACATTAATATTTTTGTAAAGTGGCAAATTGTGTTTATTAGGCTTCATAAAATTAGTCACATAGATTACTTTTAAGGATGTCTTTACTACCATTCTTGGGCTTGAATGGGTCAGTTGTGTAGATGAAAGCTCTGATATCATCAAAAATATCTCCATTTGTTTGCTGAAGATGACCGAAGGTCTTTACTTTTTTACTTTCTTTTTTTTAGGTCTTTACTTCAATACTAAATAAACTTATCACTGCATCTAAAACCAACAACATGTTTATTAGATCCTGTACCCCACTAAATTACTGAAAGAGTTGTTACCTATAGCAGAAGAACCGCTTCTCAATATTTATTAACTCGTCGTTATCTTTAGGTCACGTCCCAAAACCATTCAAGCTGGCGGTTATTAAGCCTCTTTTAGCCACACTAGATCCTAGTGAACTGGCAAATTACAGACCCATTTCAAATTTTCCATTTATGTCTAAATTTTAGAAAAAGTTGTCCGCTCAATTGTGCTCCTACCTGCAAAAAAATGATCTCTCTATGAAGAATTTCAGTCGGGTTACAGGCCCCATCATAGCACAGAAACTGAACTTGTTAAAAATTACAAATGACTTGCTTCTTGTCTCAGACCAAGGCTGCATCTCATTGCTAGTTTTACTTGATCTTAGTCCTGCGTTCAACACCATAGATCACAACATACTCCTAGATCGATTACAAAACTATACAGGTATCCAAGGGCAGGCTTTAAGATGGTTTAGATCCTACCTGTCCGATCACTACCACTTTGTTTATTTAAATGGGGAGTCATCTCATTTATCATCAGTAAAATATGGAGTGCCTCTGTCCTAGGTCCTCTGCTATTTTCAATATACTTGTTGCCCCTTGGTAATATCATTAGAAAATACGGGATTAGTTTCCACTGTTATGCTGATGATACTCAACTATATATCTCAACAAGACCAGGTGAAACTTCAAAATTATCTAAGCTAACAGAGTGTGTTTAAAATGTAAAGATTGGATGACCAATAATTTTCTCCTATTTAAATTCAGATAAGACAGAAATATTAATTATTGGACCAAAAAACATTACACAGAATCTCGTAGATTACAATTTGCAATTAGACGGATGTACTGTTACTTCCCTCTACAGTCAAAAATCTGGGTGTTATATTAGACAGTAACTTGTCTTTTCCCATGTTACAAAAAAAGCATCCTTCCATCTTAGAAACATTGCCAAGCTACAAAACATGTTACCTGTTCCTGATGCAGAAAAGCTAGTTCATGCATTCATGACCTCTAGATGGACTATTGTAATGGACTGCTAGGTGGTTGTCCTGCATCCTCAATAAACAAGCTACAGGTAGTCCAAAATGCAGCGGCTAGAGTCCTTACCAGGTCAAGAAAAAGATGACCATATTACCCCAATTTTACAGTCTCTGCACTGGCTACCTATTAAGTTCCGTATCAGTTACAAAATATTATTACTTACTTATAAGGCCCTTAATGGTTTAGCTCCTGCGCATCTAACTAGTCTTCTAACCACGCTACAACCCATCACGATCCCTAAGGTCACAAAACGCTGGATTTTTTGATAGTACCTAGGATAGCAAAGTCCACTAAAGGAGGTAGAGCTTTTTCGCATTTGGCTCCCAAACTCTGGAAAAGCCTTCTTGATAATGTTCGGGGTTCAAACACACTTCCTCTGTTTAAATCTAGATTAAAAACACACCTCTTTGGCCAAGCATTCAAATAATGCATCTCATAATTTTGGACTGCAGTTATATCTAATAAAATGTGCATTATTATTCTTTAGCTTGGGTTAATCTAATTAATTTTACTTGGCTGGGAACAGCAGCAGCTACGCTAATTATGTCTCTATTTGTTTCTCTGTTTCTGCTGTGATTTACATCCCGTGGTAACTAGGATTTACACAAGCTCCAGTCTGGATCCAGAACACCTGAGAAGAGATGATGCCAACCCCTCAGGGGACCTCAAATGATGCTAACCCTGAAACAAACATACAGAACTACTAGGGCTGCACGATTAATCGTATTTTAATCTCGATAACGATATCCCACCTTTTCTTGATTAATTAAAAATAATTGTCACGATATTGGGCGGGCTTGTTATTTATCCTGAAACGTGTTTTTTAATTTGGCATTTGCGTTAGCTTGCATTGCTAACATGTCTTTACTAACGTTCATGCTTGTGGTTGCCAGATGTGAAAGAGCTTTTAAAGCCCCAAAACAGAGCTTTTCTCCTTTTAAGGATCCACTTTCTGCCCGGTGTTATATTTAATTTGTGCAATCTGGCAATCCTGTGCGTGTTCACTGATGGCGGAACAAGCGCTGCTGATGATGTGAAAACATACGAGTTTAGCGATCTCTCCACAGCGATATTCTGCTTACATGAAAGTGTCATATAGACAATGTGTTTTTTCACAAGCCATTTGTACTGTTTGTGTTACCAAATGTGCCATGATCAAACTCTCACTGAGTTTCAATAATGGATCTATTGTGTTTGAGGAATAAATGTGCTTTTCCTACCTGTGACAATACAATGAGGAATATGTACATATATTGGAATTGTTGGAATTTATATTAAGAGTTTCTAAAGTTTTTTTTTAGTTTTTGTGTTAAAAATGGCATGGCAATGTTAGTTTTCAGTGTGTATTAATGATTTTGAGCAAATTTTACTGTGCAATCTGAGTGTTTTTTCCCATTTGCGAACAAATTGTCACTTAGAAAATGTAATGTGTATACAGATGACAAAACACTACCCAAAACCATGAGTTTGTATTATCATAGTTGGTTAAATTAAATCAGTGTATAGTCAGTGGAGGTTGGTTAAAGGACACATGAAATGTTATTGCATTTCCCTGCTTAATTAAAAAAAAAAATAATAATAAAATAATACGCTAAAAACCAGCCTAGGCTGGTTGACTGGTTTTAGTTGGTCATCCAGCCCCGTCTTTGCTGGTCAGAAGGCTGGTTTTAGAGGGGTCTTAACCACTTCCTTAGCTGGTCAGATCGGGAGACCAACTGGAACAACCAGCGAAAACCAGCTTGACCAATCTGAGAGACCAGCTAGCAGTTTTTTTTGTTTTTTTTTTCAGCAGGATAGAATAATCGTTATTAATAATCGTGATTACAATTTTAATCAAAATAATCATGCAGCCCTAAGGAAACTCCTTCTTTAAAAATGCATAGGTTGCACGTGGGATCTCCAGATCTCAGCACTGGAAAGCTCTAGAGCGGTGCTTCCCAAACCTGTCCTGGAGGACCCCCTGCGCTGCACAAGTCTGGTTTTAATCCAAACTGAAGAATCTAACAAAGTCTTTTGTACAGAATCGTAAAATTTGAGTGATATTAATAGTTTACCAAAGCTTAATGTTAAGTGTTATAATGAATATATTTGAGTGGGTTTATGTTGTAAAATTAGTCTAGATATCTGGTTAACTGGTAACTTATTTAGCACTGCTACATATTTTTAGTCTAGAAATCTACAATGGTATTTTGTTTTTATTATGATGTGATTTAATGTGTTTATGTAATGGTTTAAGGTCAGATAGCAAATGATGCCATCTTCTGGAAAACTGGGTCTTTAAAGAACCATTCATTAATCAAGGGTAACTTGAACACAGTTTTTGAATACCCATTCAGTTACTAAAGTTATCTTATATTTTTATGCAGTTACGCTAAATTTGCAAGATAGCACTTTGACTAGCTTTAATGAAGTTTTATTTTAAAGTTCAGGAGAAACATTTTTCAGATATCCAACCGATTAGCATCAGAGGAAGTCTATATATCGCTGCTTTTCTCACCTCTATTCCCAGACGAGAACAGGCCAAATATGCTTATTCTGTCTATATACATATGTGACCTTGTGAATTGCTGTATAGTTCCGCTAACAAAACAACCGCCTGTACATTTGTATTATTATGTCATGTTTCATCATACTAACTTGTGTTTAAACAATGAAAACTGTTATTATATTTTTACAGGAACCCTTTGAACAACCAGTGACAGTTTCCACATGATAAAATAGAAAGGTCATGGCAGAGGATGATAGGGGTATTGATATTTCACTGAAATTAGCCTGCTGTACTCCACTGTTTTCACACCTACAGTTGTTGGTCAGAAGTTTGCATCACATTGCAGGATAATAAAGTTATATAAGTTTTTTTTTTATTATTATTATGTATTATTATTATTATTATTTAGGGGACTGGCCTGATGAAGCTATTTAATTTAACAGATGTTTACATTTAGTTGGCTAGTCAGAATAATAGCTGATTAAATAAACCAAATATGAACCAGTTTCTTTTTGTGATTCGTGTTCCATGAGTCCTTTGTCCTAAAGTTTAAATGCCCGCTTTTCTTCAGAAAAACCTCCAGGTCTTTCACTTTCTCAGGTTTTCCAGCATCTTTTGCATATTTGAACCCTTTCCAGCAATGAATGTATGATTTCAGATCCATTTTTTTTTTTACACACTGAGGACAATTGAGGGACTCGTACGCAACTAGTTCGCAAAGATAAACACATTTATTGATTCTCCAGTAAGCAACACAATGCATGAAGAGACGGTGTGAACTACCTGAATTGGATGATCAGGGAAAACTACTAAATTTTTTTATGCTTATTTTCTGAAAAAATGTTTTATGTAGCTTCTGAAGGACAGTACTAAATGAACAGATATGATCTTTAAACAAAACAAAAAAGATTTACTTATCTTCCTGTTCAAAATGTACACCCCCCAACTCTAATGTATTGTGTTTTCCTATTCCGGAGCATCAGTGAATAATGTTTTATTACCTTTTTTTAATAGTTGTGTAGGAGTCCTTCATTTTTCCCTCAAGTGAAGAGATGGGGATCTCAAATTATTGCCATTGTGGACAGGGGCAAATATGTAGAAGATGCTGGAAAACCAAAGAATTTGCGGGACTTGGAGGATTTTACTAAGAACAGCAGGCAGTTGAACTGCTTTGGACTCATGAAAAACTATCCCAAAACAAAAACAGCTGTGGGTCATCCAGTTTATGTAAACTTTTGTAGAAATTTAACATTTACTGATTTTATAAAATGAAATCTCTATTATGTAAAATTGCTTATTCAGGACAGTACTAAATAAAAGTAGCATACATTATGATCCCTCTTTTTTAACTCAGTCCTGGAGGGCTGCTGTCCTGCAGAGTTTTTTCGTCCCAACCCTAATTAAACAGACCTGAAGCTAAACAAGGTCTTCAGGATTACTAGAACGGATACAGGTATGTGAGTTGGGATCAGGGTTGGAGCAAAACTCTGCAGGACAGTGGGCCCTCCAGGACGGAGTCTGTCCATCTCTGTGCTAGGAGTAATGTAAACTTATGAGCAATAACAGTAATCTGCAGTAACTTCTGAAAGGCAGAATTAAAATGATAAATAGCGGTAATTACTGTCCTGGCTCCAGTGTCCATTGCAAGTGTATTCCATTTTTGTGTTTTGTCTTTTGGTTAGTATACATTTTTTATTGTTTCTTTTCAAAATTCATTTTTTTAATCAGTTTTAATGATTTACTTAAGTGTCCTGTGGTTTGCAAAATATTTAAAATATTTTTCCTCAATCTAAATGAATGTTGCAGTCCTGCTGAGTTTTGTTTAATAATATTTTGCAGTCCTGTTAAATGTTTGCAGTCCTTGCATTTGCTGAAAAATAAAAATTGAGTTTTGTTGATGCCTTTGCTCTGTTTGTAGATTTGTTGACTGTTTTATAAGCGCATATGATGCATTTTTGTATAGAAGGCCCCATAGCATTTAAAACATATTAAGTGTACAGTAATTTATAGATGTTTACTGAGACATGAGTGGCTGTTTACGGAGATTTAACTGCTTGTACCCTGGATTTTGTGGAGACTTTACTTCTCATGCACAGGGATGTACGTGGATTTACCGATGAGTGAGTAAACATTTCTGTCCGTGTCTGCGAGTTTATTGCATTAGTGAATGGACCGGAAAGCTGCCGCACACAAAAAAGTCAATTTATGTCAGTGTCAGAAACCAGAAATGCCAGGGCACGTACACGGGAAACGCCTCCGGTTACTATTGTAATCTTAGTTCCCTGAGAGCACGGGGAAAGAGACATTACTCAGCTAAGACAATATATGGGAACTCCTCACTTCTCCACTTTCGCTGAATCTTATGGGCTAACACCAGCTGGGGACAGCTGGCCAATTGACGCGAAGCATGCAAATACTGACAGTCACCGGGCAGTATAAAATGCATGGGTGCGAAAATTTACGTCAGAATCACGACTGAACGCTAGCACAGCTGATCAAACAGCAACCACGGCGGCTAACGTAATGTCTCGTTCCCGACTCTCAAGGAACCGAGGTTACGATAGTAACCGGAGGCGTTCCCTATCAGGCGGTAACTCAACATTACGGCAGCTAAGATGTATATGGGAACCGTATTAATCCCCCGCCGTGAGAGCAGTGAAGATAACCCCTGAACAGGGTCAATCACACCCACACATAACCAAGGACAGTTTTCCTGCCAATAGCCCCCGCGTCGTCTAAGAGTACTCGCATCTGATAGGCGGAACTAGACCAATGAAACATCTGCTCCGACCCTAACAAAATTTGCATATCTTCATGCAATGAACACGAAGGCTGCACTGAATAGGGCAGACACAACACAATGAGCACTCAAGCATGAGAGTTAAACACAGAGTCGACAGCGGTTGCGGTGACACCTGCATAATCTTATAAACCATAACACAGAGTTAGCAGCTATGGTAACTACTGTATAGCTGGTTATAACAGTTCACAACACATGATGAAACTTAACTCAACCGAAAGGTACATGTGCCATTACAGAGGGTACATCCAGCTTGTAACACCTGGCGAATGTTGTTTTCTGGGAAAGACCAGCCAGCAGCAAGACATAAATCCTGGTCCGAAACAGGATGTAATCATCGTTCAAGTCAACGAAAACGTGTGGTACAGTCCTCCAATGTGCTTCCGCCTAGGCGAGGAGCTAGAAGCAAGGCCGTCTTCAGGGAAAGGCTTCCTTTAGCACCATTCAAGCCCTTAGCTTCGTTTGTGGTTGAGATAGAGGCCCTCAAAAACTAGAGCTAGATCCCCGACGGCGGCACGGAGGGGGGCGGCCGTGAATGACAACAATCTCCTCGCTCCCTGAAAAAACTGATTACCAGAAGCGGGCTTACGATCGTTGCCTGTCAACCGGGGGAACGAAAAGCAGCATAGCGGCCACATACCCTTCAAGACGTGGATGGCAAACTCCCGCAATCCAATCGTTGCTGTAGAAAGTGCAAAACATTCGCCACGTGGAACAGGTCCCCTGGTCAATAAACCAATGTCCTGGCCACCATTTGTGAAAACTCCCCCACTTCAGAGCAATAAAGGGGCGCCTGGTAGACGGCGCACGGTGCTCAGCACTCTTGAATGCAGAGCGTCCTGCTCATTTAGGGTCCCCGCAGCGGCCACACATAAGGTTTCCACACAGTTTGGGGCTGGTGTACCATATTATGCCGTTTCGCCTGAGCAGCAGGTCCATCCTGAGGTTGAATTTGCCATGGGGGATCCACCACTAACTCCGCAAACCAGGCTGATTTGGCCAGTTCGGGGCCACGAGTAGAACTGACGCTCTTCCCTCCGTGATTTTGCACAACCACATTAAGCAGAATCTTCACCGGAGGGAACACGTAAAGTCCTGGCTTCCCGGCCAACACGATGTCAGAAGCATCTCCCGGCAGCGGGGAGTGAGAAAGAACGTCTGACAGTGCGTCTTCTCTCTTGTGGCAAACAAATCCACTTCCGCCCTCCCCGAATCGATCCCCAAATCATTTGAAACTGAATCCTGGGTGAAGCCTCCACTCTCCTTGAGGAATCCCCGTTTCCTCGAAAGAATGTCCGCTTCACGGTTTCAGGCATACCGGGGATGTGCGCCGCTCTTATGGAGAGAAAGTGTCAGTCCACCCACACAGGAGTACGGGTCGCTGCCTGTTTTTGATGTGCATAGAGCTCTGGAACGCACGCCACCCTGGCGTTTATGTATGAGACCCACGATGACCATGTTGTCGGTTCGCATCAGTACATGTTTCCCTCTCAATTTCGATTCGACCGAAAAGGCTTGTAGGGCTAAGGTAGGGCGGCCGTGCTTCCCTTTAATTCCAACAAACGTGGTTAGTTGTGCTGTCACCATTCTCTGTGAGCGTGATCGACCACAGCCTGAATGCACTGTGCACGCCCAGGCACACTGGAGGGCCCTGGAGTGGACGCTTCCGAGGGAGGACCGGTACGGTGCCGCTGCTTCACATAGAGGCGCCAAAGGGAACTCCTGGGCTGAACCAGTAAACGGGTGCTCCACCTGTTCGTCAGAGTGTTGACACAAACTGTGAGTTGACCGTATGTTGCTTTGTGAGCCCTTAATACCACGCCCTTGATCGGAACTCGGGGTCTTCCAAGCCAAACGTGGAGCAGGCTGCAGTAAGCGGGCATACCGAGAAGCCGATCTGAAATTTCCCTCAGTGAAAACGAGGGCGCGCTGCCCGTCTGAAACGGCGCAGAGTCCCCGATGGAATTGGCCTCTATGCGCGCTTGAAGAGATGTGATGAGCTTTTCTGTGCAGCGGCGCATTACGAGGCGCATTCGAGATCAACATACTCCCAGATATGAAATAGTCCCGGCTCCGTAAAAACACGCTCTTTTGCATAGTTCACAGGACACGCAGTCCCCGCGTATCCAAAATGGCGAAGCAGTGTTTTTCCACGTGACTGGATTAGCAGATCTCTTAAGTGGGCTAAAATCAGGCCGATCGTCCAGTATAATTCAGAGATGCGCATTAAAGAAAAAGCAAAAACAAACAAAAAGAAAAAATCCGCAAACAAACAACCTCGGATCTGAGGGGAGAAAGCGCTGCAATCCACCAACACTTTGTGATGGGTCCTCCATGTCCAGACCTCGGTGAGCGGAGTCCGGCATTCTTCTTTGGCATCACGAAGTGTGTAGCGGCTGGTAAAAACCGCTTTCCCCTGCTCGGCTCGGAGGAGGGAGCCGCAGTCAGGATCCGTCGTAGGGTGTGGTATCCTCTGTGGCCTCGAGCAGACTAGGAGTGGGCAGACTGGTCCTTGTGTCGTGTGGCAGAACGAAAAGGTTTTTTGGGCACAGTCAGTGATGGGAAACCGGAGTGACGGTCCATTCAAGCGGGGAGGTCTTGCTGTGGTGTTGTGAACTGAAGAGAATATCCGTGCTGAATTAATTCAGAGTATTCACGGTGAAACCACCCGGCTTTAGTCGCTTGGCGCACGGGTGTGTGGTTCCAGGAAGTGACACAGTGGACGCTGTTAGCTGTCTCTGGACAGCCACCATATGGGGGGGGGGGGGGTGCCACCGATGGCGTGTTTTGGGGGTGACCGGAGCCCCCCCTAGACCCCACGAGCAAGAAGCACTGGCGGGAAGGGCGGCCCCATGGTTGGCCATTGGTTTGGTGTGTGTGTGCAGCTCTCCGCGGGGGGCGCCGCGAGAGGCCATTATATATCATGGCATTGTGTTATTCTGGGGGCTCTGGCGGCTGGTGCTCTGAGAGCGATGGGGGTGTGTGATGTGACTAGCAGTGGTGTGGTGGTGGGGCAGAGGAAGAAAACATGGTGGACAGGATGCCGTTTGAACATTGCGCTGTGGGGGTGGGGGCGTTGAGTGGGGGGCCTCGTCGTCCGGCGTTCCTCGCCTTTAACGGCGCGTCTGGGTTCGGAGGAAGGATGGACCTGTGCGGTGTTGGTAGTCGCGGGGCGAGTGGGTGCTGGAGCGATGTTGCGGTTCTCGGTTCTCGCGGTCGCGGGGCTCCCCGGTGCGAGTGGTCATGGGGGTCGTGTAACTCGTACTGGGTCTGGCGTTTTCTTTCCCAGGCCCGGACTCACTGCGTGGTGTTCAGGTGCGCGTGAAAACGGGACTGGTGTACCCGGGTTCGGACGGGGGGCCGGGTGTGCTCGTCCACCGGCGGCGGGTGTCTTATCGTCGTGTCCCCCCCTAGAGCCCTGGCCGGGTTGCAATAAGATGAAACGGGATGGACGCTGCAAGTGACGATGAACTGGTGTAGTGGGGGCGCTGTGTTTATGTGCTCCACGGTGCCTTCCATCAGGCCTGCTGAGTAGGGGAGGCAACCACCTGCAGCGGACGGGCGTCGTGGATCTGACGCGCCGTGACCCGAGGACTCCATCGTGGTTGTGTCCACCGGTCGCGTCGTCCGCCGGGATTGGAGTGTTGGTGCCAAATTTTTACGAGCGCCTTGTGGGCAGCGTGCCTTGCATGGTTCCAGCGAGGGTAAGCCCCAGGCGTCCTGTTCGGAGGACCAACAGATGGCCCGAGGGGAACGGGTGGGGCCCGGTGGCCTTTTGAAAGCAGTGGCGCGTTGGTAAGCCATCGATCCCGATAGATCCAGTGTGGGCCGGCGTGCAAAAGAATTTTCCCGGATTGTCATCCAGTCTGCGCGAGTTTGCAGGGGGGGCAATGAACACTGCTAGTCCAGGCAGGGATAGCATCGAGTTATTTGCCGTGAACACCGTGTATGAGAATCGAGTGTGGATCGTTAAGAAGCAGCAGCGTGGCCCTGGCCCTCAGCAGCAGAGGCGGGCGGCGCCTGGTGGTGCCCCTGTCGGAGCTTTGTCCCATCGCCCGACCTTTCGCCACGTGGTCGTGGTACGTTGTGAATCGAACCGGGGTCTGGCTCACTGGCGATACGGCGTGCCTGGGGCGCGGCTTCGTCTGGAGAGAGCCACTTGTGTCCCAGCTTCAGCATTTTTCTCAGCCGTCGTCCAGCTGCTGGTACCAAACACGAGTGTTCCCCAGCTCCGGTGCACGGAGCCTGGCACGAGAGGACCCCTGACCTTCCTGAACGACCTCCTTCCTCCCTGGAGGTCGGCAAGGGCCCTCCCCTGAGGTCAGAGGGGCTGTGCCAGACTGAGAACCCCCAACCCCTTTGTCTGACAACAAGAGGGACAATGGAGCCGTCCCCCTTCCTCCCCTCGCCATCCTCTTTCGAAGGTGAGGAAAGTGTCGCGATGGCGGGGGCGGGGCGGGGGCGCAGACAGGCTAATTGTCCCCCGCGAGCTGACACACGTCACAAACTCGTCTTTCCTTCCGGGTGTGCGGGGGGAGGGCCCACCCAATGGGGCCCTCATCCATGCTGTTGGCCGAGCCACTTCCTTCCTGGCTTCTGGAGGCCTTGCACACCACTCCTGGCCTCTTCGCAGCCCTCGGAAGGCCGCAGGGAGGAAAAACCAGTCCGAGTGAGGTAAGGTACCCTCTAATGGACTTCCCCTTCCTCGTCACGATGACTTAGATAAGACTTCTAAGCTATATAAGAAAGAGATTCTGACCCATAACTTTTCCGCACCTATGCAGGGTATACTGCCCGGTGGGGCCTGTTCATTATATGGGCATGCTGGCGCGCAAATTTGGCACAAGCCCTGTTCCCCAGCTAGCCCTGTAACCCGCCTCAAGATTTCAGCGAAGGGTGAGAGAGGGAGGAGATTTCCCCATATATGTCTTAGGCCCTGCCCGTAATGTTGAGTTTACCCCGCTTGATAGGGAACTGCCGGGTGGTTTGTGTAAATATTTCGGTTTTTTCCCGTGAAAACCCTGGTTCCAATGGCGGGTGTTAGTACGAAATATTTAAAGAGTTCGTTTTCTGTTGGGGTGGGCCCGTGTCCGCCCCCCCTTTTGGGGGGGGAACTACAACAGCGAATGGAAAGGAGTGTGCTTGTCCCTGTTTCTTCACTTCGGTTGGTGATGAATATCTTTTGAAAAGGTCAAATAAGGCCTAATGGTCTACACCCGTTTTAGATGTACAGCTGTCCCCCCTGTTTGGTCACATAAGAGGCTAACTTGGCCTTTAGGTTTTCCGCATGTGCTTTTTTTAATCAGTGACACTTATCATTGGCCATATACCAATGATTCTGTGCTGGTTGTTTTTGGTTGGTGTTTAGGTAGCAGCACAGCTCAAACAAAAACCACATTTCGGTCTTTCCTCATTGGTTTAGATGCAATGCTAAAATAAAGATTGTTGTTCAAATGTTGATCCTTGTATTGTTTTGGGTTGCCCTCTTTGGCATGGTTGTTTTCATGGAGCCCCTTGCAACAATTAAAAAGCCAATAAATAAGATGAGCATAGAGATGTTTTGTTTTATGGGTGGCGTTTTTTCTGAGAAGCTAAAGCCAAGGTAAAGAGAAAGAGAGCCCAAAAGAACAAATGATCCTTTTTTAAATGTATTGGCCCCATTAAAACGCTGTGGCTTCTAAGTACTTTAAAGGGAATACAATCCCATCCCAAAAAATGACAAAACTCTTATGTCCATTACAAATACACTTCCCCCTCAAAATTTACAGTTTTTCAAACCCCGATGGAACCGCAGATGAACAAACGAGAGTCCGCAATGGCCAGGATACGGATAATAAGCAGAGACAACCGAGGAGACCATGGACAAAGAATGGGTTGAGTGGAGCCATTATTGTTTTGTTTTTCTCCCTGTACAAAAGGTTGTTTCCCATTTCGTCATGAACCCCCAGATTGCACGTCTTGATGGAAGATGGAGTATTCTGAAGATGGACTTGTCATACTGTTCCTGGGACCTTACACTGTTGGTATTTTATGTGGCAGTCCTATGGGGACCAAGCAGTCTCAAGCCTCCCTGTTTTCCATCCAAATATCTGATACATGGGTTTTCCGAAGATAACTGAGCTTGTACGGGTTTAGAATGACATGGGGGTAAGGGATTAATAAAAAATTTTTCATTTTTGGGGTGGAAGTGATCCCCTTTTGAGACACACACACCCACCACACACACTAAAAGGGAACTGGGTTCCAATTGTATTCAGGCTAATATACATGTAGCTGTGCATGTACACATTGTAAGCGTTTTGTCATAATGCATAGGACATTACAATAAAGGAATTCTATTCAACTGTAACTTGTAATAGCACTTTAACACTGTTGACTTGTGGTGTAAGCAGTTTTTTATGGACAGGAAAAGAGCAAGGGGCAACCCATGAAAGAATGAAGCAGAGTTGCCACCGTAAAACTGGAAATGTGATGGGGCTCCGCGTACAACCCCCGGGCCATTTAAGATGATGGTGAGGATCCAGTCGTTTGCAGTCTCTCAGTCATCGTACAATGCATTGGTAATGGTATCAAAATCTATGAGAGAAAAAAACATTAAAACAGAAAAACCCCCAAATTAAACCCTGCGGTCTGTGCAAGAAACTGAACAGTATTTATATCTTAATTTTTTTTTTTACCTCTGGATCCATGCAATGTCCAAACTGTTAGAACTCTTGTGAATGCACTTCACAGCAGCAGGCGCCGAGACATCATCATCTTCTTGTGGCAAATGGACCATTAACACTCCATCTACAATCTCAATCAGGAGTGTCAATGGTCCACTTGAGAAATAGGTGCGGTAATGCACTTATAAGTCTGCGATCCGCCATAAAGCCACAAGAAGATGATGATGTCTCAGGCAGCTATATCCAGCACCGGGGGATCAACGGGGGGGTCGTGGCCTTGCTCAAGGTCACTTCAAGTCATGGGTATTGAGGGTTGAAGAGAGCGCTGTTCATTTTCACTCCCTCCCACCTACAACTCCTGCTAGCCCGAGACTCGAACCTCTGCGACCTTCTGGTTATAGTCCCTTGTACCTTAGGCCACAGCTGACCCCCACTTTACTTTACATACAAAAATCCCACATGATTGCCATCCTGTTTGGAAGCTGTGTGGTAACTACCACATTCCCCACTTCCCAACAATTCCCTTTGTGTCCATAAATTTGCTTTGTTGGGTTTCAGGATGTATTTCAAATGTTATGACAATCAAACAAACATTAACAAATGATACATGAAGGCATATTTTTGTTATTCTCTGACCACCCTTTGTTAAATGATCTACTTTTTGATGTTTTTTCACCAGAGAATTTAGGTAGAGAATCCCCCATTCTTTAGATATTCACCTGTAAATGAACTATATTTACTCTTGCTCTGAATTTGTATCACTATAGTTTATAGACGGATAGAATGGATAAACAGACACGAGTGCCATTGGTTGTTTCTCGTTAAATGAACCAGCAAACAGATATTTCCCTGGATCCACTACAGTGGAGAGCTTCCTCCCTTTCTCTGCCTGCTCCCATACATTCCTGCCAAAAAAAAACGACACTGTCCTCCAAGCTTGGATCGCAAACTAAATATTCTCTTTTCCAATTTTTCTTTTTGTTTTGGTTTATGTGGGCTTATACATTTCTTGTAATGTTGGGTGTACCTCGATTGCGCCACAGCTGCTGCTTCAGTGCTTGCTCTCCAGTGTTTGTACTGTTGTTGTTTGTTTTTCCTGTTTTTTTTGGTTGTCAACAAGATCATTTCACGGCCAGGGATGAACTGCATGCACATTGCTGCAGAACACCCACAAATCATTTTACCAGTATTTCATTATTCGGGAACTTTTCCTGAACGTTGTTTGTTGGTGGAGCATACGCCCTGATCAAACGCTTCAAAGCGCACACGGGGGAAAGCTAGCCGTGCTCCCGCGTTAGCTCAGGAAGCGCGGATTCGAACCGCCGTTGCTAGCATCCATCTGCAAATCTCCGTCTCTCCCCAACAAACGGACCGAAATCCTTCTGGCTTTCCCGGGCAAATAAGGATTTAATCACACTCGCTGCTCCTGTGTTTTCACGGAAACCTGGCTCAATGACGCATAACCGGATACCGCGCTCCATCTGCCGGGCTTTCTCTGTTCAGAGCGGACCGCGACGCAGAATCCAACGGGGAAATCGGGGGGGGGGGGGGGGGGGGCGCGGCGCGGGACATGCTTGTAATCAATCAACGGTGGTGCACGATTAACTGTGTTAAATAAGATTGCTGTTAAGATCTATAAGTTGCTTTTTGTCACCTGCAAGCCGTTCTAATATTCGCCGCGGAGTCTTCGCACTCGTTCGTTCTGGTGAGCGTTTACAATCCGCTCCGCAAGCCGCACGTATCCTTCTCTACAGAACTCGCTTATCAGATCACAGAGCCAGAACAACCACCCGACTCTGTTATTAACTTCTTGGGGACTTTAATAAGCCAATCTCTCCCGTGAAACTGCCAAAATCAGACGCATGTTACATTGTCCCACCACAGACCATATATCTTGGAGCACTGTTACACCACAAAAGGATCTATCCACTCTGTTCCACGAGCAGCTTTGGACTGGTCCCCTGAGCACGGTCTGGTTCATCTTATACGACCTCAGGCAAAAACGTAAATCGGCTAAACTGTAGTAAAACTGTAAAGAGATGGACCAACGAAACAGAGCAGATTTTTAAAAGCCTTTAAATAATTTTGACCTTCACGATGGTGTTTTCGAGCTGCTACCACCGTCTGGACGAACTCACAGAACGTACCATCCTATTTAGTTTCTGTGAGTTATAATCCTCCTACCAGGACTTAGTTACATTCAACAACGATACGCCATGGTTTTACAGCAAAACTCAGACCAACTCGTCAGGCCAAAGAGGATGCCTACCGAAATGGGGACAGAGTCTGGTATAATCAGGCCAGAAACAACACTGACAAAGAGATTAGAGCGGCTAAAAGACCTACTCTAAAACGTTGGAAACAGGTACTTCCAACGCAATCAACCTTCAGTATGGAAAGGACTGAGAGCCATTACCAACTACAAAACACCATCCCCCTGCACTGAGGCTAAGCAACGCTTGCTAACGACCTGAATGAGTTTATTGTAGATTTGAACTCCCCCATCCTTCGATCCATCCTCTCACCAACCGTTACCACCCTCCTGCTCCCACTCTCCACACCTCCTGCTCTTCACATTAGTGCAAAACGATGTGCGCCAGTCTTCAGGCAGAACACAAAGAAGAAAAGGCACCAAGGCCCAATGGTGTTACACCCCTGTCTGGAACCTGGCTGACCATTGGCCCCCATCTTTCACAGATCTCAACAGATCTCTGAGTTGTGTGAAGTGCCGTCCCCTGCTTCCAACGCAGTCCACCATCATCACCCGTTCCAAAGAAACCCACGATAACAGGCTTAACCGACTAACAGACCTGTGCTTGCTAACGTCTGTCGTCATGAAGTCATTTTGAAAACTGGTTCTAGTTATCTGAAGGACATCACTGACCCTTACGGGCCCCCTGCAGTTTTGCTTACCGAGCAAACCGGTCCGTGCTGAATGGCAATCACAGGATTCACTTTCACCAGCACAATCTGGACAAACAGGGACTTTGTGAGGGATCCTGTTTGTGGACTTTAGTTCGGCTTTCAACACCACTCCCCACAGCCCCTTCAGACCAAACTGACCCCGCTCTCTGTTCCTACTCTATCGGTCATGGATCACCAGCTTTCTGACAGGATTAGGCAACTGCTATTGAGACTGGGAAATTCATGTCAAACGCTGCTCCACAACACGGTTTCCCTCAGGGATGTGTTCTCCTCCCCACTGCTCTTCTCCCTCTACACCACGACTGGCACCGCCAAAGACCCCTCGGTCAGCTCGCTGAAGTTTGCAGACGACACTACGTCATCGGGCTCAATTCAGACGGTGATAGTCTGCTACAGACAAGAGGTTGAGCGCGGCTGTCTGGTGCAGTCTTACAACCTGGAGGAGCTGAACACCTCTCACACACAGTGGAGATGATTGTGGACTTCAGGAAGAAACCCCCCTGCACTTCCCCCCTCACCATCATGACAGCACTGTGGCTGCAAGTGTAGTCATTCAGATTCCTGGGAACCCCACTCTCAGCCTGAAGTGGGACAATCACTTGACTCCATTGTTAAAAAGGCCCAACAAGTTTGTACTTCCTATCGCAAGCTGAAGTTTAACCTGCCACAGGAGCTCTAAACAGTTTCTACTCACCTCATTGAGTCTGTCCTGGCCTCAATAACTGTCTGGTTTGGTTCACTTACCAAAATCAACAATCAGAAGACTAAAGAGAACGGTTCGGACTGCTGAAAGAATTAGTGTGCTCCCCTGCCCACCCTTCAAGAACTGTATACATCCGAGTGAGGAAAAGGGCTCAGAAAATTCCACTCTGGATCCCTCACATCAATTACCCCCTTTTTGACTTTTTCCATCTGGCCGGCGCTCAGAGCCACAATTACCGAGGACAGTCAGGCACACGAACATTTCTTTCTTTCCCCCCAGCAATCTCCTCATGAACAATTTTAAAAATGTTCACCACTTATGAAAAAGTGCAATATCTTATATTTATTTGTTACCCCGTCCATCCAGTACATCTCTGCATCTTACTCTCTGCTAATCCATTGTCCAGCTATAGCACAACTGTTCATACAATTTATTTATTTGGCATTTGTTTTTTTTTTTGTTTTTTTTGTTGTTTGTTGTCTCTGTTCCCTGGAATCTTATGTCACTAAACAATTCCTGTAGGCTTAACCTACTTGGCAATAAAGCTCTTTCTGATACATATCCAAAGGCTCTATCAAAGTCTTGTACTGTTTGGTAAATCCTGACCTGCCTTTAAATGCATTCTGCAATAAACTCTTGCTATAGTATCCTCGATTATCTCATTGATCTATAGTATGCAAGAAAAAGTTGTATTTTTATGTGCATTACAGAAGAAAATGTAACATTTAAAAATAATGTACAAACCTCATTTCTCAGGTACTTCACAAGGACACCTTGCTTCACAGCCAAACATTAGAAAGTATGGCGAATACTGAGTTGAGTGATTTGTTTTTTTGTATGGAGGCCAAATATTCTGCCCACTTGTGTGGCTCCTTTCCCACCAGCTTGCTTAATGACCTTTGAATAAGAGAAGAGTCATTAATAGCAAAACATTCTATATTTGCATGGCATTTCTGACAAACCCCCTGCTAACTGTGAATGTGGGAGACAAGACACGAGACATTCATCATCTACCATCTATGCAATAACCAATATTTTTATTCTACTTTAATTAGAAATTGTCAGTTTTGTACCTCTGAATTGTACCATTGAGTCTTTCTACCAATCCATTGGTCTGTGGCTGGTAGGGAGCACATAAACTCATTTTGATACCAAGTATTTCACCCATATTGATCTGTTTACAGACAATGGGAATTATTATATAATTTCCAATTCCTAAAACTAATAAAAAAAAAAAGCAAATGAGGTTTAACCATTACCTTGTTCACAAATTCTGTGCCTTGGTCTGTTAATATCCTTTTTGGGGCACCAAATTTGTAAAACAGCTTAATAATACAGAATGTGACCTCCTCTGCGCTTTTAGTTTTCAGTGGGAAAGCCTCACATCACTTTGTAAAATAATCAATAATTACGCAAATATACTGGTAACCATCCTTGGTTTGTGTGAGTTTTCCCACTAAATCCATACCAATAATGTCCCACGGCTGAACCACCTGAGAAAATTAATCAGATATATTAGTCTCATCTCATTTTACAGAAACTACTTCAATAGGTGTATAATCAGCTTGGTTCTTAGTGGAGCTTGCTTTTGACTGGCAGGCAGCACAGTCTCGTGACTAGAATCATTTTAATAGTATTAGTAGAGTGTATACTGTATGTACATGAAAAGTTCATTTCTACTTACCCAGTTTCCTAATGTCCATAGACATTGAAAGGCCAGTAAAATCGATTACTGATGGCATCTGTTGTTTTGACTGTACCAAAGTGGGAACCGATTGGACTGGGTGGAACCTTGAAAACCTGTTTTGCCTCTCTATCAATTAAAATTCAATTCATTATTTGATAAGCGCTTTTTACGATACAACTCATTCAAAGCAACTTTACAGAAAAGTAAGTTTCTACAATATTTGGTAGTAGCTTATAAGTGATGACTGTCAGTTTAATATTTATACTGACAGAAATGTTTGGAAAAATCAGTAAAGGGCGTAAACAAACAGGCGATTAGCACTCAGCCAACGCTTGAATGCGTCAAACTTATAGCAAAATGTGGTAGTTCTATATGTTGTCTCTGGGTTAGCATCATCTAAGGTCCTTTAAGGTGTTGGCGTCATCTCTTCTCCGGGGGTAATTCTGGACTTGTGTAATCCTAGTTACCACGGGATGTAAATCCTGTGGCAAAAGGAGAAACAAATAGAGACATAATTAGCGTATGCTGCTGTTTCCAGCCAAGAAAAAATTAATTAGTTTAACCTAAGCTAAAGAATAATAATGCTCATTTGATCAGATATAACTGCAGTCCAAAATTATGAGATGCATTATTTGAATGCTTGGCCAAAGAGGTGTGTTTTTAATCTAGGATTAAAAAACAGAGAGAAGTGTGTCTGAACTCCTAACATTATCAGGAAGGCTATTCAGAGTTTGGGGAGCCAAATGCGAAAAAAGCTCTACCTCCTTTTAGTGGACTTTGCTATCCTAGGTACTACCAAAAGTCCAGCGCTTTGTGACCTTAGGATGCTTGGATGGGTTGTAGCTGCAGTAGAAGACTATTTATAGGTGTAAGCAGGAGCCATGCTTCATTCAGGGCCCTTATAAGTAAGTAATACAATATTTTTGTAACTGATACGACTGAATATGTAGCCATCAAGACTGTAGTATTGGGGTATATGAATCAAATTTCCGTGACCGGTTAAGTACTCTAGCCGCCTGCATTGTGACTACCTTAGCTGTTTATTGAGGATGCAGGACCCACCGAGCATGCAATTACATAGTCCAGGCTAGAGGTCATGAATGCATGAACTAGCTTTTCCTGCCTCAGGAAAGGTAACACGTTTCGTATCTTGGCATGTTTCTAAGATGGATAATGCTGTTTTTTGTAAC
>NC_056584.1:29136442-29136512 GCF_018340385.1 Cyprinus carpio | reverse complement strand
AATTAGTTTTTCTCCATTTGCGCTAAAGACTACGAGATTTCTTTCTTGAGAGCGTGGGTATTACTGTTGT
>NC_056584.1:29100607-29135188 GCF_018340385.1 Cyprinus carpio | reverse complement strand
GGGCAGGCCCCGCGCTGGAAACCTCGCCCCGTGCTGACCGCTCCAGTTCCAGGTAAGTTTGCAGTGTGCTACTCAACGTCCCCCGACCTCCACCCCGGTGTTTCTTCTCTGCACAGGCCCGGGCACCCCGGACGCGATCTGCCCAATGTCCTTCACGCCGGCGCTTCACTTTTGTTATTTCTATACAAATGGAGCGTAGAGTCCTGGATATGTTGGTCGGCGGAGATCCGCCTCCGACTTGCTGGGGTGCAGGCCCTCATCGCGAAAAGCTAGGTCCGCTCCCAAAAAGATTCCATTATTAACAAAGATCATTTTCTGTTCTTTACCGCCTGACAATAACCATTCATTTAGAGCAAAAAAGTCTACGTGAACCCGTTCGTGTCCCGCGCCGATATCGCAAGAAAAAGGTCTCCGACACGCCGATCGTCGCTTGAGCGCATGCCGCATACAACCGTCTCATCGGTCTCCTGAAGTCCCTCTTCAGCGTCTTCCGTCCTGTCCGCTCTGGCGGGTCGGCAACCCCGAGCGTGAAGCACCCACCGCTCTTGGCCTTTGCCGGCCTTCGATCGATCATAACATTCGCGAAACATCGAGAACACGAGCCACTGTGGAGACAGTGAGTGTGCCAAATTACCCCTGCTGACGTAGCATCGGACGGGTCTTACATGGAGTCTCCAACGCATCTCGAAGATCGAGGGGAGAAGGGACATTCGGGCAGATCAAGGGTTCCTTGGGTGCAATCAGGGGCTCGTGGCAGAGAGAAAACACACGGGCAAGGTCGTGGACCAGCAGTAGCGACACCGCAAACTTTGCTCTCCTGGATTCCAGAGCGTCCAGTCCGGAGTGTTTCCAGCGCGGCTCTCCGCTCTCCTCAGCTGGGCCCGCTCTGCCCAGGACCCGAATCTGTTTCTTCCATGGTTTCCAAAGCCTCGAGCTTTCAGCTGCAACCTAATGCAGCGCCTCCCAACGCGTCGCCACCCCGCACCAAAGGTGGTGACAAAACAACCGCCATTAAAGCAAGTACCAGTGAGTAAAGCAATTCGTAATGTGTGGGTGAATAGAGTATTAGCGGCGCACGCGGGTTTAGCTTACAACCACGCCAGTGATAGCGCAAGATGTACAGGCGTTACCAGCGATTCCCGGGAATCCAAAAATAAACCAGTGATAACAAGACACTCTGATTGTTTTTGCTGCAGAATGATAGATGATATATATTCTCACGTTAAAGAATGAAAAATGATGGTGTATGCGTCAGAGTTTTAACACATACAATAGACTATAGAGAAATAACGTGCGGACGAGCGCCTCAGACCAGAAGCATAATGACAGCAACAAAACAGGAAGTGAAACTCCTGCTCTGCAAGCATAACACCTTGGTTAACCCGGCTCTCCTGAGTTCTCTTTAATATATATAACAGCAAACCACACGAAAGGGCAGCATATTACATTAAAACTCAGAAAGCCTTGGCCCGCCCGGTACTCGAATCCGAACCAAGACCTACATAGAACCGCTGAATACCTTCCCCACCACTCTTCACCTCTTTTCATGGATTTTCTTTTTGTTCTTTCGTAAAAGCATATGAGTTTTTTGTTCTTTGTTGAATCATCAGGGATTGGGTTCCAAGACTTTTTTAAAAGCTGAGACAATAAGAGGGCAAGGCCTTTCCCTTATCCATTTTTGGAAATCCAGCAAATAGAACAGCTTAATTGATGGAGCATGGCCTATCTGACATTTTATTTTATACTGTTGATTATGGATGATTTAACCTGAACACTCATTGTTTCCTATTTCTCTATGTTGCTTAAACAAATTGGATTCATGTAGCCAGTTAACAAAAATGTTCATTACTTCTTTAATGTGTCAATTATATGTTCCCTCAGTGTAGGTGGGATGATGGGCATAGTGGCAACAGCTTGCCAAACACAGTATTATACAATTTGTGTTTTTTTCTTTAGGTGGTTATAGCAATGATTAGAAACACCAAAACCATTCACATTTTATTAGAGTTTTACAACTTGACATCAATATACTTCTGTGTGTACGCAGTATAAAGTAGTGTAAACATACAACACATGAATTTGAGTGGATACGTGTCAGTAGTTTTCTGCAAAATCTGCATTTAAACAAGAAGTTAGATACACCTGAAGTTCCAAATCTGCAGCCAGAGAAAATATGCACTCTGGATAACCACCACACAAAAAATAATTGCTTTTCGTGCATGTATTTATGCATGAACACACTGGGAAAAAGTTAACTATCTGGTTATGTGTGTGTGTGTGTGTGTGTGTGTGTGTGTGTAAGCTTAGTACTAACAGCCTTTTGCGGTCAATACACATACAAAAATGACCCTTCTTTTCCCCCCTATTTGGTCTCTCTTATCGTAAATTGCAGATTTAGCTCTCAGGAAAACACCCATAAACAACATCTCCTCAAGCGCTACTAATTATTAATTTTTTTGAATTGTTAAACTAGGCTCTTGACAAAAAGGGGCAACAAAACAACACTAGGAAAACATTAACAAATCCTTATTTTAACATGTATCTAGCTTAATATTTCTCTGAGTTTAATTGTAGTCATCAGGAAAATTATGAAAGGTTTTGAAAGGTATATTGCATCAAAATAAATAGCATTGTTGACAATAGCTTTTACAGCTTGAAAAATAATGACAAAAAACAATGAGGAATCCATAGAAATGTGTTTTGATTTGTGCTTGTGTTATGGTGGTTTTAGTATCATCACAGCAAAACATTGGCATATTGCCATTATACAGCGTCCTGATACAAGTTACATGCAAACAGTAAGCAATTTAGCCTATTATGTGTCTAATAGACATTAGTACTTCTAAACGGTTGTATATTGTGAATATTCATACTAACCCCCGCCCATTGGAACAGTTTTCACACACCAAGGAACCGAAAACCAACATTTTCAGGTGAACAGTTTGAAACGCACCATTTCATGCAGTGTCTGAAGTGGGGTCTGAAGCAAATGCTGTCCCATGACGTGACGCGTCATGGCAGCCATATAAAGGATAGCGGATGGATGCTTTTCATCAGTGGTGTGCTTCTTGGAGGAAAGAAAGGGAGGGAAGGTGGGAACAGAGGGCATTTGCACCTCGCGCGCTACTTAACGGAGGCAGCCCTCACACTAGCCAATGCGGTCCAGGAGCTAAGACGGAATTTTCTTTTTATTAAAAAAATATAGATTAATAGTACATAAATACATTTAGATATACAGGTGCATCTCAATAAATTAGAATGTTTTGGAAAAGTTCATTTATTTTAGTAACTCTGGCTGTAGAAACACATTTTCAAATGGTTTCGCACAAAGGTATTTATGCAGCAAGGGATAGAGTGTATCCTGCATGAAAATGCTTTTATTTCCGAGAGCACTATTCTTCATTTTATACCACAATAGAAAATGGTCAGTTATGAACTCCACATATCTTGCAGAAGTCATTTTGACAGCCTAAAATGACCACACATCTCACTTCCCAATATTCCAACCCAAATCATCACCCACCGCCTCCTCGCTGATGTTTCAGTCTCACTGGAATAGGATGGCCATTCATCAACTATCAGAAATCCATTTATCTGGTCCATCAAGTGAAAAAAACTATTTAAAAACAAGTCTTCATGTGTTTCTACAGCCACTGTGCAGGTTTCTCTTTGTGAGGTTTGGTCAGCAGTGACTGAAACGCAGCTTCACACACAACTGTCAGTCTGTATGGAGAGGATCTTGAGACTCCAGTAGCTTCAAACACCTGTCTGCCGCTCAGCAGTGGCTTTTTTACAGCTGCCATTACAATACAGTTTATTTGTTTGACAGAAACTTTCCTTGATAAATCTTCATCTGACCAAGATCTCCTGTGTCACTCACAAATCTTTTGACAGTTCAATAATTTCTATTAGCTTTTCACAAAATATTGTTTGTTTTGCTGCCTTTTGCAAGACATTGCATTGTTTCATACTTTCCTTCTTCAGAAAGATCTTTCTTCACCATATTTCATGAGAACTGTGACTTGCTTAATAATGTGGAACAACCTCTTCAAGTAGGGTTTCTATTTAGCTAAGAAGACCTCAAACTATTGAGCAAACCTGTCTGAGATTGATACCAGTTATCTAAAAAGATGTGAAAAACCACACAAACAAAAATCTGACTCTTTATTGTACCGAAATCTTATTGATATGTCACCTGGATAATAATTTGGAATGCAGTGTAGATTATGTTCTAACGTGGGCGATGGTCAGAGTAACCTAATAATGTAATATGCATAAAAGACCTGTCTGTTTACTTAATTACCAGATATGGGAGCCCTGCCATAACATATTTTTTAATATGACTGAGTTTATATTTAATGTGAATTTAACATTGCAAGTTACATTATCAAAGAACATTTTCACTGACAGTGTTTTTATTCACATTAACTTGCAGTCTAGTTCGAGCACTCTCAAAAACTCACATTAAAATCACTGAAGCTTTTTTTTTTAATCTCTCTCTCATTGGAATATGTAAATTGATATGTCTGTTGTTATTCTTGCATTTTTATTCTGAAT
Organism: Cyprinus carpio; assembly: GCF_018340385.1. NCBI lineage: Eukaryota > Metazoa > Chordata > Actinopteri > Cypriniformes > Cyprinidae > Cyprinus > Cyprinus carpio. The sequence goes on along the minus strand of NC_056584.1, from coordinate 29,130,631 downwards.
GGATATATTAGGTTATTTGTTATGTTAAAAATAATAAAAAGTTGATCAAAAAAAATCACTGCAGCTGTTTACACTGTGAAATTAATATCTTACAGATTCGTACACATATTTGCACTCTGTTGTTTCTGATGAGAGAATTCTCCAGAAAGATTTATTCAGTCAGAAAGCAAAATAATAAAACATCGGTATTTTAGCGATGACTCATCTGAACACCTCTGATTGGTCATAGCATTGATAAGCTCAACAGCATCGTGTGTGATTGGTTATAATGCAGAACTTTACAAACGCTCCTGTCTCTGTCTCAGCAGCAGCCAGCGAACGCAGATCTGAATTTAGCAGCTGATGATATGACGCACTGAACAATCTAATCATACTGGTGTGATTGTATTCAAATTATATTTAATACAGAAAATATTAATCTGCAATATTTTTGTCTTTTGGAAGCTGTATTCAAAATCCATTTGGCTCAAAAATCTTTGTCTTTAAATGTGCATGACGCCTCTGTCTAGCTCAGTCAGGTGTGCCGTGAAAAAATATCCAAACTTCATATCTCTATTATAATTTTAAAACATACCTGTCAACCCTCCCATTTTTCCTGGGATTCCTCCTGTATTTTACCATTATATCCTGCTCTCATCCCATTTAAATATTTTCCTGTATTTCTCCCATATTTTTAATATCACTACAAAAAAAAAATAAAAAAATCACACTTAGCGAAAAACATTTAATCTAAAGCAATAACCACCATTAAACACAATACCAAAAAAATACACCAAACACTGATCCCTAAACCTAACCTAAACAATAAAGCAATCAGTACTGTGATTCACATGACCAATAAAATCTTGAGAATCGGCTGCAGGGCGGGATTTTCCGCTGAAGTAGTTTGGGGGGAAAAAAAACGCACAAAGAAGAACAGCAGCATCTCGAGGATAGACGAACATGACGAGAGAGATGGCATTGAAGTATCTGCAAAAAAGATGAAAACTTTGTGCAAGTATCTTCAAAAATGGGAGAGGGAGACTTACCCGTACTTAACAAAGAGCAACATCGGGCAAGCTTCCGCGCATTTTGTAAAATTTGCTGTACGGATTTTAGTGTATCACACGGAGGGAAAAGTGATGTGCTTTGCAGATTTTTCATGTTGGCTCACAAGCGGGCCCGAGGCGCAAAAACATGCCCAGCCAATGACTGCATTTGTAACTACAAACATTTCTGAGGCTGATCAAGTGACGAAAGCTGAAGTGAAAATGTCAATGCTTTTCGCCAAAAATAATGTGGCCTTAAAACGAAAGAAAAACGGAAAAACGGGAAAAACGAAAGCCACGCAACTCCTCAAAGATAAGATATAGACTTCAAAAATGCGTTGCTTCAAAATGAATAGGACAATCTAATGGAAACCTTGATAATGATGTTCCCATGGTGTAGTCTAAGCAACTTCAGATGAATTTTGCTTAACAGGTGCCATAGCTGTGGAACTTGATGAGGATCGCAAACGAAGTAAGGTTAGTGCAATCTTAACCTTTTTTCATTGTTACAAAGGAAGGAATCAAACAACAGAAAAAACCGACAAAGAATTTGTTATCCTTGCGCTAAATTTATGATGAGTCCAGTCTGGAGTGGACAACAAAGCTTCTTGAAATACCCATATGCAATGTGGGTAATGCAGAAACTCCATTTGAAAAAGCTGTCCCAAGCATTGAGGTGAGGGAACTGCAATGTGTTCCTCTAGTTTACATTTAATTATAAATAACTAGAACATTTTTTTTATTTAAGTTTCAAAGACCGCCAGCTTATACAAAGCTGTCAAGAATGGTTTTGTAATTATGGCTATTGTTTTGATTTCCCTTTTCTAATAGCAATGAGGTCTTATGGAGAAATGTCATTGCCTTCAACTCTGAGAATGCAAGTGTAATGAAAGGCAGACACAATCAGTGATTAGCAGGATTAAGAGGAAGTCAGCCTAATGTCCAGGACCTTATTGTATTTGCCACCTTGTCCAGCTTGCCACTGGTTGTGGCATCAAAGCAACCAAACTTCCAGTAGAGGACATTTTGGTTGGGATATACACCCACTTTGACAAAAGGTAAATGTAAAATAAAAGCACACACACACATACATAACTCTATATCTAATAATTAAATCTTAAGCAATCTGAGACCACTTACTAAACTCAAAATCATTGTCTCCTTTCAGTGCAAAGAGATGTGAGCTCTACAAGGAGTTTGTAGAGTTCACAGACCCTGAAAACCTGAAGCTGCTGAGGGACTGCAGCAGTAATTAGATGGCTCAGTCTGCTTACATGCATTCAGAGAGTACTGAACCAGTGGGATGCTCTACAGGTAGGATTGTAATGTTAAACTCTCAGCAGATATCTTGAAAATGTTTCCATTACATTTTTTTTTACCATATATTGCCACCCTATATCCCTAAATCTATAGGCATACTTTGACAGTCATGAGGAGGTGATCTGAAAAACTATCTGCAATATCTGAATTAACTATCTCCGTGATCCGTTATGGAAAAACATACTTTATGTTCCTGAGTGCTGCCCTGCCTTTAGGCTGAATTTAATATTTCCTTTCAGGTAAAAAATATGACCTCTTGGGATAATGTCAGAATAACAGATTAATAATCACATACGATAATATGTATTATTTCATTTAGGGCAAGTACTGGTGGTACCCACTTATTTTAGCAGGCACAAGTCTCACAGTAAAATAAACACCAATATATGCCATTTAAGTATGCTAATAAACTATTATAAGGTCATAAAAAAAAAAACTGACTTAAATTACACATATTTCACTATTTATGGCTTGATAATTTCAATAAATGGCTTAAGTTTTCACTGGATCACTGTATAATGTTATATCAACCTTGTAGACAACATTCAATACATTATTAACCCCTTAGTGCCACTGGCCCCACCGTGGGCCCAAAGCCATTACATATTTAAAACCGTGAATATTCTATACTAAAACCTAAACTAATCTTGACAAACTATATATCATTGGAGACCTTAGAGATTGTATTTTTCTAAATTTGACCACTGTTTTATATTTAAAATTATGAAGTGACAGTAATTCATTAATTTGTGACAAGAAATTTAGCAAAAAAAAAAAAAAACCACTAAGAAGTTGGCTTTTGTTACAAAAAAGCTGATACATACACATACAATCACTCTAAAAGTATATATATATATATATATATATATATATATATATATATATATATATATATATATATTTTTTTTTTTTGGCTGTCAATAATTCAGACAAAACATCTTTTCTAGTTTCTTTATCAAAAAACTTTGAGAATAAATTGAACATGTATATTTGTATATGTATGATTGATGCTGCAAGTATTCAGTAAAAAAATGTAATGCATGTCAATTTCTCCATGTATGATCATACATGAAATAAACTTTTTTGTGAAGTTTCTGTAACAACACTCCTAGTAGCTATGTTTGATTAAGATTTCTGATTAGAAAGAGCCCACCTCATAACTTCTTATGTAGTAATGAACAGGGGAGATATTCAGATAAGTCTCAGTAAGCAGCCAGAGCTGTTTCTAAGGCCAATGTGTTTTCTGCCATTCTGTCTGCCAATGAAACCTGATATTGACAAACTCCTCATCCAATAAAAGGTAAATTACCACCTGTTGATATCACATGTTCAGGTGATGTTTATAAACGCGGTATAAAGGGAAACCTGCAAACACTAGGAGTAGCTATTTTCATTTGCACTCTGACTCTGCATACGCCACAATGAATCCAAAGAGGACAAAACAAAGTTTTTTACAGCCTTTCGGAAGTTGTAGAAGAACTTAGCAAGTCGAAAGTGAAGAAGAGTCTGAAGGAGAAGAGAGAGTCCAGCAACGATTCAATCTCTAATTCAATTCAAGTTTATTTTGTATAGCTTTTAATGATACAAATCATTACAGCAACTTTACAGAAAAATTAAGTTTCTACACATATTTAGTAGTAGCTTATCAGTGGTGACTGTCCGTTCATGTGCATATGGCAGAAATATGTTCAGAAAAAATCAATAAAAAGATCGTGTGAACAAACAGACGATTAACACTCATTAACAGCAATTATGCAATCAAACTTATAGCAAATGTGTTAGTTCTGTATGTTGTCTCTGGGTTAGCATCATCTGAGGTCCTCTGAGGGGTTGGCATCATCTCTTCTCAGGTGTTCTGGATCCAGACTGTTTCTGTGTAATCTTAGTTACCACGGGATGTAAATCCCTGCGGGCAAAGCAAGAACGCATTGAGAGGGTAGGGGAGTAGATAAACAGTGGTAGGGGAAGACGGACTGGGTCGAGCATGTTAGGGGAAGATAAAGCGTTTCGAGGGTAAAGAGAAGCTTTTGAGGGGATACTGAAGAAGCATGTGAGAGGAAGAGCTGAAGAAGCATGTGTTTATGGCGACATAGGAATAAGCAGTGGAGGGGAAGAGGAGAATGCCGTGTGATGTGATAAGGAAGAGGAAGATGCGTTTGATGGGCCAAGATAAATTCAGTGTTGAGGGAAGAGGAAGAAGCATTGTGAGGGAAGAGGAAAGCAGTGTGAGGCTAAGAGGAAATCCAAGCAGTGTGAGGGGAAGATTAAGAAGGCAGTGTGAGGGGAATAGGAAGAGAAGAAGCAGTGGAGTGGAAGAGTATAATCATTTGTGATGGGAAAGGAAAAGCAGTTTTTACTGGGAAGATGAATAGAGAAGCGTGTGAGGGTACGAGGAGAACCCGTATTTTAGAGGAAGAAGGAAGAAAGCAGTGTGAGGGGCTGAGGAAGAGGAAGAAGCAGGTGTGTGAGAGTTAATAGAAGACGCAGTGGTAGTTGAAGAGGAATGATTAGAAGCTGGGTGGAGGAGGAATAGTGAGAGAAGGCATGTTAGTTAGACAGAGGAAGAAAGCGCGGTGTTGATGGGAGGGGGGGGGTCTTAGGGGATAGCGTAAGCCGTGCGGGAGAATAGTAGGAAGAATCAGTGTGTGATTTTGCAGAGGAAAAGGCGAAGCATGGTTTAGAGAATAGGAGAAGCAGTGTGTAGGTGGAAGAGGAAGAGACGATCAGCTGTTAGTTTGAGAGTGAGGAATAGGGACAGAGCAGTGTGGAGTGGAGAGGCGGTGATGACAGAGCTGTGGACTTTGTGATTCTATACCCTTCTGCTACTGAAAGAATGGCATGATTAAGAAGAGGGCCTGACAATTTACCGATTGAGCATCTTCAACCATACCGGTACGGCCTGGCCCAGTTATCACTTTCACAGATTACAGCCCTCTGAGTTATTTTCACTTCTTTTGTGGTTCATCCGATGTCTGCCAGACCATTATGAAAAAACACAACTGCCATACTACTCTGAGCACCAGAACAGCACAGGAACTAAAGTCCGGGAGATGTGCCAAAAGGACGTTGTTTAGTTACGATCCTTTCATTTGTGCCCTGTACATGGGTCCTGGTAAAGCTGCCAGCAGTGCCAGACTACTGAATGGATCCAGTGCTTTTCATTCAGCTTCCCAGCATCAGTCAGTCCCGCAGAAGATTCAAGGCAATCTCAATGCGCTTCACATCAGCAGATCTAGAAGTGGTGCCGAAAACATCAAGTGACAAATCGTTACCCCTGATTAACTACCGCTCTGTGCAAAGTCTCTGGCCCTTGTATGTGCAGCTTCTGCGACGCGGTGCAAGAGCTATCTTTGTCATATCCTTAACAAAACATTCGCAGTGGAGAAGAATTGTAGCCTTCTAAAGCCACGGATCAGTCTGAAGCAGCTACCAGAGGGACAACGACCAAATGTGTTTATAAGCTCTTGTACTAGGACAGATTCCACGGCTTGGCTAACGTGAGGATTGTTTTTATTATGAGGAAAATTCCCCCATCAACTCACACAACACCACAGAACATCGGGGCGTGCAGCTCATGAATTCTGTAAGTAGACTTTATGTTCAATCCCATTTTCTTGGGTAGCCTGGCTGAGGAACTGCATTTGTTAGATACTTCGACAACAAGCCCCAAAAGCGCGTCCGGAGCTCCTTGAAAAACGGATCCTTCCGCCTGTGGGGGACCATCAGAATCACAGGAATAGTCTTCCCCCAGACACTAACCGAAAATAAATTGTCCCAGAAAAGGTCCTCGTGGGTCAGTAGGTCGGATCAGGGATACAACTACTGTTGTTGATGGGAAGGACACAGAGAAGTTATGATGTGCTCTTCCTGTCCTATAGTTGTAACGATGAGCCAGACATTTTGGAAGAGATTTTTTCAGACGCCACAGAGGGGTAAGTTTCTACATTTCTTTATAAATCTCTCTCTCTCTCTCTGTGTGTGTATATATATATATATAAACATATGCTTGGGAGCAGCATGTAAATGTAACATGATACTACTTTACATGTACTTATTTTTTACTTGTATATACTTACATTTTACTTATATTTATAATAATAGGTGTCCAGGATAATACTGATGATGCGGACTGGACTGCTGAACTACTTATCTTTATTTGCATCATCATCAGGTACTGCTTCTAGCAATTTTGAAGACAGACTGAGAGCTACAACCAGGGGAAGACAAGGGAGAAGCAGTGTGAGAGGAAGAGGAAGAAGCAATGTGAGGGGAAGAGGAAGACAGACTGACTTGGATTCAGATACTCTTTCTGATACTGAAGAGAGATGGCATGATTCAGAAGAGCCTGGATATTGTTACCGATTGAGCCTCCATCTTCGCTTTCAGACACGTAGCCTGGGCCTCCCTGCTATTCAACTTCCACAAGATTACAGCCCTCTAGAGTTATTTCAATTCTTTTTTTCATCCCATGTCTGCCAGGACAATTATAAAAACACAAATGCCTCTCTGGGTTGAGCACCAGAACAGCACAAGGAGGACTAATAGCAGGAGGGACTGTGCTAAAGGAACTTGTTTAGTTTCCTTTCAGTTGTCCTGTACATGGGTTCAGTAAAGCTTCCAGCAGTGCCAGACTACTGGAATGGATCCCAGGGCTTTTCAATTTCAGCTTCCCCGCATCGTCATGTCCTGCAGAAGATTCAAGGCAATCTCCAAGCACTTCACATCAGCGATCTAAAGGTGGATGCAGAAAACATCAAAGAAAAAGAGGTACCCTGATTACGGACGCCTGTGCAAAGTCAAGCCCTTGTATGTGCAGCTTAAGTGATCGGTGCAAGAGCTTCTTTCATCCTGACCAAAAAACATCTCAGTGGATGAGAAGGATTGTAGCTTCTAAAGCACGCGGATCAGTCTGGAAGCAGTACCAACAGGGACAAGCCAACCAAATGGGGGTAGTATAAGCTTTGTGTACTAGCAGATTCACGGCTTGGCTATACGTGGAGTTTTTTTTTATTTATGAGGGAAAATCCCCCACAACTCCAAAAACCCACAGAACAAGGGGCTGAGCTTATGAATCTGTAGTAGCTTTAGTCAATCCCAATGTCTTGGGTATTGGCTATAAGCTCTATGTAGATAACTTCTACACAAGCCCAATTAGCTCTTCCGGGATCTCCTTGAAAAACGGATCTTCGCCTGGGGACCATCAGAAGCAACAGGATAGGCTTCCCCCAAACCACCGAAAATAAATTGCCTAACAGAAAAGGTCCTCGTGGGTCCATTAGGTGGATCAGGGATGACAAACTTCTGTTTGTTGAATGGAAGGACACAAGAGAAGTTATGATGTGCTCCTCCTTCCATTCAGCTAACGGAAACCAGGATTTTGTGCAGAGGAGGGTCAAGACACCTGATGGGCAATGGGTAGAAAAAGACCGGCCCCATTCCTGCTGCAGTGTCCTACTACAACAAGTGAGTAGAATTTATTCTCCTCGCAAGTTGCAAGAAAATGTGCAGAAGTGTTTAGGTTTTATATATTGATTCTGTGTTTATGCTTGCTTTTCTCACACAGGAACATGGGACGCCTTGGACATGTCTGATGCCCTCATTGGGTATTATACCGGCCCTTCAAAAACAAGAAAGTGGTACCGGTCTCTATTTTACCATTTTGTGGACATCGCTGCTGTAAACGCCTTCATTCATCTGGTAAAATGAAACAACAGTTGGCTCCGAGAAGCTGGGTCAGTCAGCTTGCTGACTGGATGCCACCACCTGCACCACCTGCATCCCCTCTGCTACACCTGCTCCTCCTGACTCCCAGCATGACTGCCACAAGCCATAAGCACATCTCTAATTCAAAACGTGCTTCAGAAGAAAGTGCAGAATGTTCGCTCACATGAAGACACCAGTCTTCTGTCTAGTTCTGCCTGTGATGCTGCTCTCTGTTTCCTCTGCCAGAACGTGATTGCTTCAACAACTGGCATGACAAGAACAGCCTGTAACAACACCAACAAATGTAGAGTTGTATATAGTCGTGTTATGTAGTAATAATATAAATATGCATGTATATAGTTCTTTATAGTAATAGTGGATCGTGGAGAGTAGTAGTAATAGTAGTAGTCAAGTCAAAGCTTCTTTATTGTCAGAAGAACACAGTGAGGAAAAACAAGCCTCTCTGTACAATGTGGTTTCAGTAGTAGTTGTTTTATTGTATATGGTCATATAAAATTTTTATATGTCAAATTTATGGTTTAAAAAAAAAAATCATTTACAACCTATCTAGGAATGTTTTTATTGCTGTTTGAATAAAAAAAATTGTAAAATCAAATCACAGTCAGCCCATTACACAAATCATACCAAGGAGCATGACTAGTACCTAGGGGACATTGTTGGTATATAGCGACTAAAAAAATAACATAGAAACCTCATTTTTTGTGATATCAATGTCAAATTTGGAACTACCAGACTTTGAGATTCTAAGGCTTTGGACATTTGACATGAAATTAATTCAATTTTATTTTAATTTTAATAAAATATAAATAAATATTAAATTACTTTTTATTACAACAAACTTAAACACCTATAAGTTTTTTGTTTTAAATTTTATTCAACTTCTTTCACCATGTACAAGGAAACTTCCAAGTGTGTTTTTAAAAACGAGCCCCAAAATTAGGGTCATATTCCAAACCGCTCCAGAATTACATTAATTTGAATCTTACACCCCTTTCAGCTCTACCCCCAAAAAGGGGGGGTGGCACTTAAGGGGTTAAATACTATTGTCCTACAGTATAATACATTATTTGTAAAAAAATGACCTCAGCATGGCTTTTACTAGATGGATCGGCGCGTATGTCCAAAAAATGGACACTCTGTCGCTATACATTTGTTTTACCTGAACGTGGGCTGTGAGGATCAAATATTATTATCACACCATTTTTCTATGTCCAACGCTCACTAATTTCTAGTAATCCTACACAAACAATAGCTATCCCAATATTTAACATAAATCTTATTCAACCATATAATGTGTGAGTTTCCATTAACTTACCATTGTTTTTGATGCTTATTTGCCATATTGAGTAGGTAGGAGCATAAACCATACTTTTACAAGATCCATGATCAGATGCCATGGTGTCACTAGACTGATATCTGTTTGATTGGCTGGGAGAACTATGTGCTCAAATGAGCTCTACACAGAGAGGTGTGTAAACATTATTGTGAATGGTCGAATAAGTTACAAAATATGGTTTTTCGTCCAGGATAAAGGTTAAATTAGAAATAAACTCACTTACTCCCGGAGAGGATTTCCCCATTCCTTGCAATTAAGCCGCCAGAGTGAAATGATGTATCTTGAAAGGTTAAGTCTGCAGAATAACGAGTATATCCTTTGTTATCAAATTTAAAAAGGTATAACTTACAAAAAGTTAAAATGCCTTCTGGCTGAGCTGTAAGTAACATATCCTCCCACCCTTAAAAATGAGTTGGCGCCACCAGTCACTCCCCTGACTGAAAAAAAATATGCCTTAAAGGGGCCCTATTATTCTTTTTACAAGGTCTTGATTTTGTTTTGGGGGTGTACTAGAACAGGCTCTCATACTAGGTTGTTCAAAAAAACATATATTTCAAGTATTTTACATTATAACAACACCTCTCTCCCCAGTCTGGCATGAACGGCTGGAATAGTTCCTGCATCAAATGAAGGCCCCACTTCTGGAAATACCTCTAAATGCACTCAGGATTGGTTATTATCTGGGCCAGGTGTGTGCTGTGATTGGTTAGCTGGTCCAGTGTGCTGTGGGATTGGTTAGCTGGGCCAGTGTGCTGTGATTGGTTAGGTTGGGCCAGTGTGTGTGTGTTGTGATTGGTTAGCTGGGCCTGTGTGTGTGGTGTGATTGGTTATCTGGGCCAGTGTATGTTGTGATTGGTAAGCTGGGCCAGTGTGTGTGCTGTGATTGGTTAGCTGGGGCCAGTGTATGCTGTGATTGGTAATCTGGGCCAGTGTATGTGCTGTGATTGGTTAGCTGGGCCAGTGGTGTGCTGTGATTGGTTAGCTGGGCCAGTGTGTGCTGTGGTATTGGCAGCACTCGGTGCCTGGTCAGGAAATGTCTTGCCCTCTTATCATAGCCGCCTGCTGTGAGCTTCAGTGTAAATATTGCATCAAACTCAAGTCAATTTTGAGCACAATTTAAACCTGGATGATTGTAACCACTGTAAGCTCGCCTCTCTGGGGAAAGCTAGTGTGTCTCTGACATAGTGATAACTCTCATTACCTTATCTAGTGCAGCTCAACCAGGTCCCGTTCCCATTCGGTCGATCTTTGTGACATCACAAATCCCAGAAAATATGCGTTGTAGTCCAAATGAGTCGCTCATTGCGTAGTTTTTGAAAAGTAATTTCTGTTAAATAAAATATCTCCTTTTGAAGTGGACTTTAATGACAAAATTTCTCATTTTGAGATGGATTCAATCACTTACTCCCCATGTCGCTCCAAAACCCGTGAAAAGCTTTTGTTCATTTTTCAGAACACAATTTAAGATATTTGGCATGGAAAATAATCATGAACTTTGTTACCGTACTGGGTGCAGCAGGCTTGAATGATATTATGCAGTGTCTAAAAAATAGGCTTATTGGAAGTTACCTAGCTGGGACTATTTTCAGGCACTGCGTAATAACATTATTGACTTTTCATTTTCTGTCGGTCTTAATACACAATGTAACTATAGAAGTAAAGTTTTCAGTAAGAAAATATAGAAACTTCTTTGATCATTTTTGAGCGACGATGCTAACGGTTTAATCAGATTCAATGATCTAGGCTAAGCTAAAAAGTGCTACCGCCAGACTCGGAGATCGGGCTGAATGGATTCAAAAAATGTAAAAACTCAACTGTTTAACCCAGCAGAGTTGGAGAAAGAGCCTATTTCAGAGTTGGAGAATGAGCCCACTTCAGCACGTATTTACCACGGTAAAAACACAGAAAATGAAACAAAGGTTCCTAGCAACGACGATCCGCAGCTTGTAGTCTAATGTGAAAAACAAGGCAAAAACACTTCCAAACTGCTGTCCTTTTTTCTTGCTTTTTTTTTATATCTTGATTCATTTGAAAATTGAAACTGGTGACTGACCGCCTAATCCTCTCAATTGTAATCATTCACATGGAACTCTGTACCTCTTTGTACTTGCACATTTGAGGGGAACAGACTGCCCGCACTCAGATATGCTTGCAGAATTTGATGCCTTTTTGCTAGAGTTTTGCCCAGGTTTTTTAAAGTTGTGTAATTTTCTGGCCACATTGCTTGAAAAAAGGTGCTTTGCTTTCTCAACCCCTGAAGTCCACATATAAAATAAGAGAACACCAATGTGAAGGATAAACTTCCAGGATAATGGCAGAATATAATGGTCACTAAACCTCTAATAAGCTGCTGTTACACTGAGAAAGTCAGAGACGGTTTCGGAATCCAATTGCAGTATTTATTAACAGAGTGGTCAGACAGGTGGAAATCAGGAATGGATCAGGTATGTCAGGGTAAACAGAATCCAAACCAGAAACAGCAGAGATCGGGGCAGGAAGCAGAGAATCAGAGTCAGAATACACAATCCAAAAGTCAGACATGGAATGAACAACACAAAGGGAAAACGCCGGGAAATGGTTAGACGGGGCTAAACAAGATTCGCCGTGTGATGTGTGAGTGTGCTGCTTATATGGGTGTGTGTGTATTAGCTGCAGGTGTGTGTGGAATTAGTGCAGTGTGTGTGTGCAATTTCAGTCCAGGAGTAAGGCAGGATTGGGAAATGGAGTTCTGAAGAGTCATGAGGGGAGTGCCCTCTACTGAAGCTCACAGGCACTCAGCTAGAGATCGTGACATAGCACCCCCACAAGGAGCGGCTTCCAGACGTCTATACAGTCCTTGGAGGGCGGTGGGCGGAGGCGAAACCAGGGGGAGGGGGAGGGCCTGGTCCATGTGGAAGTGGAATGGCTGGGACCCAAGGCAGACCGAAGGAACAGGGAGTCCACCGGGGCGGAGCAGGCGGACTGGAGGCCACAAGGGCGGAGCAAGGAGCCCCCCACCGAAATGAGCAGATGAGGATAGAGCCCACCAGGGCGGAGCAGCGGGACAGAAGTTGACCAGGGCGGCAGCAGAGGAAAACCACCACAGCAGAGAAGAGGAGCAGAAGCCCACCAGGCGAAGCAAGAGGGACCACCACAGTGGAGTCAACGGTACAGGAGAGCAAGTCTGGTCAGGGGGGACTGAAAACAGAGAACCAAAAAGTTAATGTCGGCGCCTCCTGGTGGTCGTGCTGAGGTGGTTATGTAGCGTTCACAGCCAGGTAGCCTGGCCGGACGGGTAGGACGAGAGGTTCATTAGAGGCCTCTCCTTAGACGTGACAGGTCAGGCCAGAGTCATAGACGGCCTCAGGGCCGTGACAGGATGGGCGGTGAGTTGGGGACGACCTCCTTGGCCGTGACAGGGACAGCGAGAGTTCCTGGATGGATACTACTGCACCTCCGAAGCGTCTGCAGACGTTACCAGTCTTCCTTGACATCATCTACAACAGGCTGAGAGGAAACCTGCTTGGTGCAACAGACAGGCTTTGTGACGAGGCTCTGGGAGGATCGTTGTGGTATGATGAAACTCTGGAAGATGGTAGAGATGATTTGACTGCCTCAATAAAGTTTAACTGTGACTTGACCTTGTTCACAGGATCCACGGTGGCGTGACCTTGTTTCACATAGGATCCACGGTGGCGTTGACCTTGTTCACTAGGATCCACGGTTGCGCGTGGACCTTGTTCACTAGCGCATCCACGTGGGCGTGACCTTGGTTCACTAGGATTCCACTGGAGTGACCTTGCTTCCTAGGATCCACGGTGGCATGAACTTGGTTCACTAAGGTCAGCGGGAAACCTGACCTGACTCTGGACGGGTCACGGGAACCTGACTGACTCTGTACGGTCAGGCGGGGAACCTGACCTGCCTCTGGACGGTCAGGCGGGAACCTGGACCTGACTCTGGATGGCATGTGGAGACGCGAAGGTGCTCTGGATGGCATTGGAGACGTGAAGTGCCTCGGCTGCGGGAACCATCCTCGGGCACCGCCATCGGACACCGCCTCGGGGCACCCCTCAGGAATGGGCTCAGACCAGCCTCGGTCACCGCCTCGGCCTCCGCATCTGAGGAAACGGCATCGGGCACCGCCTCCGGGAACGGCCAGACGGGGCTGTCGGGACACGCCCTAAGGGACGGGCCGCCGGGCTGCTCAGGGAACGGCCCTCCGGGCCTTCTTGAGGAACGGTGATGCATGTTATCCTCCTCCGCCTCTATGACGGCGAGGCGGGGTACTTGTCCGGAGGACTCAGGCATTGAGGCGGCCATCTGTGGCGGTGGGCAGGGGGCTGGTGGCCATCTTGGCGTGGCGCAGGGCTGGCGGCCATCTTGTGCACAGCGCTGGGTGGTAGCCATGACAGGATGCAGTCTCAGGAGCGGCGGCCCTTTGTGAACCGCCTCCGGGCTGGTAGCCATTTCGTGGAGAGACTTTGGGGTTTTAAAGTCCTCTGCCTCTCCCACAGTGAAAGGAGAACCACATAACAAGAGTGCATAGTCCATAATGTCTCTTAGACGGCCATTAAATTCCCCTCCAGGTAACCATAATTAAATTGATTCATTGAGTCCAAAACAAAACAAGTCCTTAAAGCTTCATCATTTAGAGGAACTTGATATACTAACTCACAGAACTGCTGAACATACTCCTCAATAGATTGATCTCCTTGCCGAAGGTGTGCAGTAGCTATCCACTGGGTCAATGATGGGGCTAGATAGTTGACCTAGAAGTGGAACCCACATCTGGTAATGAGAGAATTCCTGACTGCTGGATCCTGGTTTGGCGAAGTCTCTTTACGAGGAGTCGAGACGTTGGAGATCCAATTGCAGCATTTATTTAAGAGTGGTCAGACAGGGAGAAATCAGGAATGGCGTCGGGTATGTCAGGGATAACCAGAATCAAAACAGAAACAAGCACAGCACTGGGTCTGCAGCCGTTTCTCATCTATCCGACGATAATTAAACTACAAACACAAAGTCAGACCGGATTTTATTAGCCCTCACTACCACAGGAAAGACGCATCTTAACTGCCCAGGGACGATGGAGAATAAACTAGGTGGACATGGACATTAAGTTGCTGCTGTGATCTTTTATCCTGCAATTTTGTCTAGTGACATAAGCGTTGAAATCTTTTTTTTTTAGCTAATGGAGAGAGGGTTTGATTAATAGTTCTTGACACTGGGCTTTTTGGGGACAGGTTTTGTACTGGTGTGGATCGGTCACGTATCCAAATATTTTTCTGTTTTTTTCTTGCTTCTTGTTCAAAGTTGTTTATTTTAAAAGGATTGCACACTTGGGTAGGTTGGCATATAAGCTGTGTCCCAAAGTTGAGTGTACACACTTCGAAGGCCACAGACTTCGAAGACCAGGCCTCTGAAGTGCACGAAGGGCCCTCCTGTACACACACTTCGACTTCGAAGACCAGACCTCCGAAGTGCGTGAGATGCTCCGCGCTTCACAGGATTTCCTAATTCCCGCCACCAGGTGTTCCCGATTAGCGCTCTGTCGCATTGCAAACGGTGAGAGGAGAGCTGCACCCCTGGCCACATTTATAAAAGTTATGGAGCCAGCATTGTTAGTATTGTTTTTATATTTTATGTTTTTAATGGAGGAGATGGGTGGAATGTTTCACCCACGGCGGCGCTGGGTGATTTACCTCAGGCCAGCCGGGGAGTTGAGACAAGGTAACTATCCACTGTTTTGCTGTGTCTTTGCCAAATTACAACTTTAAATGCATGTATTGCGTTTGAACTGACTTGAATAATGTAATGATAAACACACACACACACACATAATAGCGGTTCAAATGCTGACTGATATCTTACCAAGGTGCAATTTTATAATAGTTTATTGTCTTTACCATGGTGAACATATTTTGAAAGGTTTGCAACCCTGATTTTAGGCAGTTAAGTAACCATAAAAATAAAACTGAGTAAATAAAAACAAATTGAGCACTTTTGTTCAGTGGCAGCTGTGACAGCTGACCAGTGCTCTGTATGGCCGGTCTGAGTCCTTCAGATGTAGCCTCTGATATGGGTTGCAGCTGTAGTTAGCAACAATTTGTTAATATTCCTGACAATAAATTTAGTTTCATTTTCAAAATGACCAGTGGGGGACTGTAACAAAGCACATTTGTTAAGTATTCAGTACAAATGTGAAGTAGGTTACTATGTGTGTGTTTTTTTCCTCACAGGACAGCAGCACTATAATAATATGGTCTTTTGATGCATTGTTGTACATTAAACTGGCCAACAGTATATGTAATAGGCTATTTAAATTTTAACAACCTTGAACATATTCAGAAGTAAAATGCAACATACACAGTAGTGCAGCAGTAATATTAATACAAAACCATCCTGATAAATTATTTTTTCACAACAATACATACCTTCGCGTTTACTCTCCATACCTTAAGTATATTACAGTACGCAAGATAATACGTTTACTTAAAGGGACTGTTCATCCAGAAATGAAAATTCAATAATTTACTCACTCTCAAGTTCTTCCAAACATTTATACATTTCTTTGTTCCAAATATCTTCCTTCGTGCACAGCAGAACAGTGTTTGTAACCAAGCAGATCTTGCCCCCATTGACTACCATAGGAAAAAAATACTATGGTTGTCAGAAGGGGTTAAAATGATGACTGAATTTTAATTTGTGGGTGAATTATCCCTTCAACTAAGGTTTTAAATATGACTAGTACATTTCCTCAATGTGTTATTAGTAGTTACTAAAAGTAGTGTCCTAAAGTATCTCAATATTTCTTCTACTTTCTCACAGCTCTAAACAATTTATTTTTTCCTTCTGTCCCTAAATCAGACCAGACCCCTGTACTGCAGGATAAACCTTAATGTCCCAGTGCTGGAAAGATTTTTCAGTGATGGTGACAGACAGCCTGATTTTCAGCTGAGCAGGGACAGTGCTGCTGGATCTTCTGAGAAGTGCTACAATCCAGACCCTGGTGTTTCTCTTCTGTCTGCCAGTGGTACATCATACAGAGTGGTCTCCAGAGGGTTTGACATGTGCCTCGTTCCACTGTCACCGCGCTGTCCACCGAGTTGCTGAGGAGGTGGTGGCCATTCGCCACCAAGTAATTCACCTCCCGAAGACCCCAGAAGACCTGGAGGCAGTTGGTCGTGGGTTTGCAGGGCTGGCAAGACAGAGCTTTCTTGAAAGCTGCAGGAGAAATCACCGGCTGTCCACATCAAGCCACCGAGCGGCCCTGATGGTCAGTGCTACAGGAACAGGAAACTGTTCCCATCTATTATCCTGCAGGCTGTATGTGACCATCAGGGCCGCTTCACTGACACCTACGTGGGCTGGCCCGGGTCAGTGCATGACGCACAAGTGCTCCGCCACAGTCCACTGTACAGGAGGTCAGTGTACCCTCCTCCAGGGCACTTTATCCTGGCAGACGGAGGTTACCCACGACTCCGACAGACACTCCCCCTCATCACTGCCTATAAGAGGCCAGTACAAGGTGTGGGAGCCCAGCGCTTTACCGTCCATCATTCCAGGACACGCTCCATTATAGAGCATGCTTTTGGGATGATGAAGACCAGATTCAGGGCCATCTTCCTGCAAGTGCTGGAGGTGCACCACACCTTTGTATCTTACGTAAGTAAATTACAAAACATTTTAAAAATCATGTAAAAGAATAAACAGATTTATTTTTTCTGAAGATGTTTTTTTTGTTCCATTTTTTTTTAACCATTTCAGGTCATACAGCCTGTGCCATCCTCCATAACATCTGCCTTGGGGTTGGTGACATCATGGCCCCGGAGGATGAGCACGAGGCGGAGATGGCTGAGGAGGAGGATGAGGGGGAGCATGCTTTGGAGACAGTCAGTGGTGCTCCATGGCGTGACCAGCTGTCTGCAGAGGTGTCTGCCCTGGAGGAGGTACCCACTGACCACACCTATTTGTAACAGGCAAGACAATTGTAAAGCTATGATGCCTAAGACAAAAATTGATTGGACCATAAAACTGTTTTGCACATAGAAATATTTTATAGTTTGGTTCGAGTATGCAAGTTAATATAATTTATTCTTCCCTTTCTGAAAACATCTTAGTGACATGACAGCTGTCGATTGTGTCAGCCCTGCAAACCTGTTGGTAGACAACGCAATGGACAGTGGAAATATGCACTCAAACACTCCAGAGACCATCCCAGATGATGTCCCACCAGCAGAGAGGCCTTACCAGGGTCTGTATTGTGGCAGCCCATCCAGGTCCAGCAGCTTCACCAGGGCCTCTCTGCTCAGCTGAATGACAGTGTACAGAGAAATGTTCTGTTCCGTTTTATATACTCTACTTGTGTGTTGTTTTTCTGAAGATAAACCTAAGTTATGTTAAGTAGTTTCAGTAATGTTTTGAATTATTTGTTTTAATGTAACAATTGAATTTGACACTTAAATTTGAATGCTTTTGTACAGGATAATCCTTTTATTTATTTATAATAAATAAATAAACTTTTCATTTTTTAATTTACAAAAATAAACTGGACAGAAATTAGAACATTTCGTTGGCAAACAGACTTAAAATAGTTTTGTCTTTGTTATGTGTACCTGTGTGTTTTATTTTGAGTCCGAATAGGTGGCGTTGTGGGGGAATTCTTGTTGCGAGAATCATGTGACGTCATCGGGGATTCCAGATAAAAAGGCTTCGAGACGGCAATGGCGGACTCTCTCTCTCTGTTGCTCCGCTTCCCATCCGCAAGCGTCTCTCATCGCCTCTTGGAGGCGGTTTTGTTTGTTTTATGTTAGGCTTAGATTTAACATATAAATTTGTGTTTTGATGTTTGGTATATTTCTTCTTTTAGTAGCGGGTAGTGTATGTATTTTTTATTAGTTCACGTTTGTTTATTTAGTAAGAACTGAGCGAGGGAAGCAGATGTCCAGAAGACTCACCTGTTTTTTTATTCCGGTAGTCAGGTAAGAACTTTACTCCGAGAAAAACAGGTGTAGTTAGGGGACTGTTTTCTTAGCTTCCCTACCCGTGAGCTGATTGTATTCTTTACCATCTATTGGATTGTTTTTTTTTACTATAAATATTGTTTGTGAATGTTCGATTTGTTAATTAAATAGAGACGTCTTATCAGGGGAAACTTACATCGGGGGTTGTGATTCGTACACTCACGACGAACTGTCTCCTCAGAATTCACGATCCACCAAAACACCATTGAAAATAACAATCTTCTTGAGAAAATGGTTAATTTATTTGTTAACCATTCTCTCAAGACCAAACAGTCGGTCCATTCTCTCTCTGCTCTCTTGGGCTCTTCTCCTCCGTCTCCCTCTGGAACTTGATGTCTTCTCGGAGAAGCTCCACCAGCTCATCCTCACGGCACAGTTTTCTCTTGGCTGGTGTTGGTGCTGGCTCCTCATCTTCGTCACGATCACCCACTGCTGAACCTGGCCCTGGCGGTTCCTCAGGGATGGAGGCAATTAGGACAGTGGGGTTGTTTGATGGTCTCTGTCCTAACACCTCATCCATTAAGACAAATAAGGGCCAAGTTTCAGCACTGGGTTTCCCACTCACCCGTCCCAGGACACTTGCAATCCTAAGGCAATATAAATAAACCATGAATTTCATGAAAACCATGAATTTCAGTAAATGGTTATATTAACTTTATATATTTTTTTAAGTTCTCCCATTTTTTTTGGGGCCTGCAGGGGAGTAAAAACCTTCCTCAGCAGGCCCATTTTCTCCAGAATTGTCCTAAAACAAGAGGAAAACGAAAACACTTATTGAATATATTAATATGGCTGCAGTTTGATTGATAATAGAAAAAAAAAAAAATATGACACAGCAGGACATGCATAAAAAAAATACTGAAGTGCTCAAGTTAGGTTCAAACGTGTAGACGCATGATAGCAGAACATAACACAGAGTGAAAGACTACTGCCTTATATACTGGTTGCCATATTGTTTGTGGGCTTTGTGTGGGGTGGCAGCTAATGGTTAAAATAAACAAGAGAGCCTAGTGGAAAAATTGCAAAGGAGTCGTGTCCTTACCTCCAAGCCACGCTGTCCGAGTTTTTGGCCCCTGTGAATAAATGGTCATTCTGAACCCTTAATTTGATGAATTGAGCTGTCTGCTCGTTGCCTCCTAAAAGCAATTGAAATATTATAAGTTTTGCCTCAAACTACCAAACAAATGAGGCTGCTCAGTGGTAACATTTTTTAGGGAAGACATCCACCTTATAACACTTGTTTTGCTGGATATTTTGATAAACCTTATACTTACATTTAAATGTGAATTCCTCTGTCGATGCCACTGATGTCTCACCCGCCATGTTGTTTGAATATTAATTCTGTCCTCACCTGTGCACAATTTATTCCTGGATAGGGTAGGGTGCGAGGTGTCCATCAGGTGTATATGTCCTCTGAGTCCCAAAGTTAAGGCCACGCCTCCGAAGTGCAGGAGACGCTCCGCCTTCGCGGGATATCCTAATTGCGCCAAGGTGTTCCAGGTTACTGCTCCTGTCGCATAGCAACGGTACTAGAGGAGAGTGGCATCCTGTCAGGATAGGTGGAGCCAGAATTGCTCATTTATGTTTTTATGTTTTATATCACAATGGAGGGGATGGTAGGAATGTTTCACCCCCGGCGGCGCTGGTTAAAAGTACCTCAAGCTTAGCTGAGACCGAGGCCAGGTAAACTGGTTTGCTGCGTCCTTAGTTGCTGGATTACAACTTTAAATGCAGGTATTGGCTTGGAACTTACTTGAATAATGTAATGATACATATGAAAAACTACAAAATACACACATAGCAGTTCAAATGCTGACTGATATCTTACAAAGGTGTGATTTTATATAGTTTGTTGTCTTGACCATGGTGATCATATGTGGACAGGTTAGCAAAAATAAAACTGTGAAAAGAAAAAAAAAGAGCACAGTACAGCTTAATGTTCAGTGGCAGCTGTGACAGCTGAACAGTGCTCTGTTTGCCGAGTCCTTCAGGTGCACCCTTTGATATAGTTAGCAACAATTTGTTAATATTCTGACAAATTATGTTACATTCATTTTCCAAATACTCAGTACTTAACATTTGTACAAGAATATTTAACGAATGTACTTCCTTACAGTCCACTACTAAGTTTACTTTTTTCCTCACAGGACAGCAACACTACGAAAATATGATATTTTACAACATGATGCATTGTTGTAGATTAAACTACACAACAGTATATTTAGTAAGCGACTTTAATAACCTTGAACATATTCAGAAGTAAAATGAAACATACACAGTAGTGCAGCAGTAATATTAATGCAAAACCATCCTGATAAATTATTATTTCAGAACAATACTGCACATACCTTTACTTTTACTCTCAATACCTGAAGTATACTAGAGTATGCAATATAATACTTTTACTTAAAGTATAGTTCAGCCAAAAATGAAAATCCTGTAATCATTTACTCACCCTTCAGTTGCTCCAGGTTTGTGATTTTAATTTTATGGTGAACTATTCCTTTAGCGAAGGTTTTAAATATAACTAGTAGCTTTTCCCCAATATGGTATTAGTAGTTACTGAAAGTAGTTTAATAAAATACCTCAATATTTCTTCTACTAATTAAGTTGTCACAGCTTTAAACAGTTTCTCTTTTCCTTCTTTCCCTAAATCAGACCAGACCCCTGTACTGCAGGATAAAGCTGAATGTGGCAGCACTGGACAGGTGTTTAGTGGTTTTGTTCTGAGCAGGGAGACCCTGAACCTGGATTCTTCTGAGAAATCCAGACCCTGGTGTTTCTCTTCTGTCTGCCAGCGGTACATCATACAGATGGTCTCCAGAGTGTTTGACATGTGCCTTGTTCCACTGTCACCGGATTGTCCTCCGAGTCTCTGAGGAGGTCCAGAACACATGGAGGCAGGGCTGGGCTCAAACTGATGCTGTTTTCTGATGTTAAACCTAAGATATGTTGTAAATAGTTGTAAAAAAGTACTTATAGTAATGCATAGAACAATTTGTTTTAAGGTGTAAAAATAAAAAAAATATTTTGAGGACAAAAAAAATAAACAGAAGAATGTTTTGTGAAAAAATTATAAGCTGCATAAAAAAATTTTACATAATTACTTTACTTTTATTTACACATGTGAATATGCAAAACAAAAATACAAAACGTACAGAAAGTACTCAGGCTCATTTATAAATAAATTACACTACAAAGTGAATAATGTATACAACTTATTCATTTGATTTTTAACTTACATCACAAAAATAAACTACAGAAATTAGGTTGTTTCACTGACAATATGACATTAAAAAAAAGATATTGAAAAATTGTAATGTAACGTTTTTACATTTTTACATTTTTCCACTGTTTTCTCTTGGCTAATAGAGAATGGCTTATATACAATGCATTTGTTAAGCTCCCTGCATTCTCTCCTCTCTCTCTGGAGTTTTATGTCCTCCCTGAGCCGTTCCACCAGCTTCCACTCATGCCATCCTAAAGCTCATGCCATCTCATGCCATCCTAAAGAAGAGCAAATAAACCATGCTTGTTAACAACAACAGCACAATGAATTTCAGCAAAATAGTGTCTATTAACTTGCTTACTTAGTATTTATTTATTTTTTTAATTCTTTCCCCAGCAGGCTAATTTTCTCCAGAATAGTCCTAAAACGAGAAAATGAAAGCACTTATGAAAAATATAAAGACAGGTTTGCAATCTTAACATTAGAAAATATGACACAGCAGAACATGCATACAAAATACTGAAGTGCTTAAATTTTAAAACATTTGTAGACATATCTTGAATGACAGCACCACAAAAACACAACAAAGGGAAAGACCATTGTCTTGTGGCTGTCTTATTGTGGGCTTTATGTAAAAAAAAAAAAAAAAACCTGGGTTTTAACACTTTTGCTAGGTATTTGAGTAAATGAAAACACACTACTTACATTTCAATATGAATTCCTCCACAGAACTCTCACCCGCTGTGTTCTTTGAATATAAACACCGTCGTCATATGCGCACAAGTGATTCTTGCGGGAAATGAAGGGCGCATTTGAAGTCGCTTTCGAAATTCGTCAGCCTTTGTCGCGCCGCTGTGACGCATTCGCACTTCGAATGCGCCCTCTGGAGTCCATGCACTTAAGTTTGGGACACAGCTATAGAATTACTTTAAGGAGATCTCATTTTGTGCAGGATTGGATTGCACCATCTTCTGGTCGACTAGGCTATCTGTTTCCTCGGTGTGTGGAAACGTCCAAACGTTGAGTTTTCGGGCTCAAGAAGGTGGGTTGGTTTTGAGCAGGTTTCATCACCATGGTACACGGCTCCCCTGCTCCAGAGCAGGTTTTATCTGGATTAGAGATCACAAATCCAAACTGGACCAATCAGCTCTGAGCAAAGTGACATATATCAGATGCAATAAAGACACTTCTCCATCTCTCGCTTTAAAATGATTTGACTCTAAACTGATTTAATTTAGTCAAAATTGCCAGTGTTTTGCGGCCACATATTTATTATATTTATATTATCAATTATAATTGTTTATAACTCATGTAATATATTCATATAATTATATGAAGTGGCAATTAATTGTAAGCTTTGCATTTAAATTAATTTAAATATATATACACATAGATAAGTTTTAATATATCCAACTTTAAAATGACTGAATTAGTTTCCCTTTTTAGCCCTGTGTGAAACTATATAAATAATTAAATTCAGTTGATTCAATTCCATAGTTATGTATTTTCTTTCTGTTGCCTTCTCAAACTTTTGCTACAGCAGCAGTTCATTCCTGCTTGTAAATGCATTTAAATTAATTTAATTTTTTATTACACCATCTCTTAGTATTCAGCAAAAAAGTGAATTGCACCGACTCTTGCGTGAAGTGAATCAAACTGAAGTTTTGCTGACGCTCTCCACATATGCTGTGTGACTGGCTGTTTGCTGCACGTCACACTTTCAGATGCACACACTCTGGAGTTAATCACAAAATCTGGATCAAACTCTCGAGTTGACTAAAAACGTTTATATCTTGATCTAAAACAGGTTGGATTTGTTTGGTTTGGTCAACTCTAAACTTACTCCGAAACTCTGAGTTTGTTCATCTTGCTTCGTGCTACAGGCCACTGCTCCCAACCAGGGGTGTGTTTCCCAAAAGCAGCTATGGTCGCAAGTTCCGTTGTTACCAATAGAGTTCAATGGAACTAACAACCATAGTTATGTGGTTATATAAATAGCCGCCGACAGCCTACAGGCTCTGGATGGGAGATGCAGACTATCGCTGCCAAAGCTTACAGTGCTATGGTCCAAGCTGCCTATGCCCTGCATTCCATGGCGATCCTGCAAATTCACAAAGCCAAGGCCTTAACAAATGCACAAGGGTAGTACAAACTCGAGTTTGATGTAGGAGCTGCGCATGGCAACTAACTTCGCCCTCCGGGAAATGGAAATCACGACGCAGTCTTTCTGGAAGGTGAAGTCCACTCTGGTGGTCCAGGAGTGCCATCTCTGGTTCAGCCTGGTCGAGATGAGAGACGTTGACAAAGTCCTCCCATCTCAAAGGCTGGCCTGTGTGGCTACTCTGTCGAGGGCTGTGCTCAGAAGTTCACGGCAGTACAACAGCAGTCTGGGGCCATACAGCGCATCTTCCATCCTCCAGCTGCCACCGTTCTGTTGCGGGCCGTGCCTACTTTTACTTTTACACACTTTAATATGCTTAGTATTATTAGTGTAATTATGCATAATTAATATTGTACTTTTATCAAGAACTGTTTTTATTGTTTACACAAAACATCTGGAGTGTATGTAACAGAGTATTAAAGTTGACCCAAAGATGTTATTTATTAAAAAAAGTGTAATTTAAATGTTTTGAATTAATGCTTGTATTTTTACAGTTCAGACAAAAACATGCATGAATTACTTTACCAGAGGCAAAGAACAACCGCTTTACTGGCACAAACACTGAATTCCTCCCAAGGAAGTACTACCAGAGTAATCCTGCCAGGGACATCCTCCTCATCTCTCTTGACCCCTTCTCACAATCTTTTCCCATCTTCAATGCCCACTCCATGCTACAGGACAAACTCCCCCCGCTGGCGACCTAATCTCTCCACCTCTGATTCTTAGAGCAGCCAAGAATCAAAGGAAGATGAGATTGAAGTGAAGTTCTTATTCCATAAGGTGGGGGAAAAAGTGCTACAAGGAAAAACAAGTACGTTTGAGCCATTATTTTTATTGTCTCTCAGAACCAGAGAGTACTGTTCTGCCAAATCTTGAAGACACTAAGGTTCTTGAGCAATATGGTCCGGGCCACCATTTGATAACTAAAATCCCCATCCCACCTTCAGGCTACTCAGTAGCCTACTTGAGACATTGCTGTCAAGGAAAACTGACTCCTATTTACATTATTCCCTTATAGAAACATCTTGTGCTCCAACCTTCTCAAGAAAATGTGAGTACAAAGTACTAAAAAAACATTTTGTCTCAAAAGTGCATGTTGTATTTAATTTTGCTAATTCATAAGCAGTTTCCAGCTGTCACAGGAATGTTTCACATACAAAAATAAAAACAAGCAAAAAAACAATATCATCAGCATTTGACACAGTAGATCATGCAATTCTTTTACAAAGACTCAATCTTGTAGCTGGGTTTCAGGGGTCACTGCTGGAGTGGTTTGCCTCTTACCTCAAGGAGAGAACTTTTTAATGTAGGTGAGTGCTTATCTTGTGCACAAATCTCTTATGGTGTTCAACAGGGTTCTATTTTGGGTCCTCTTTGCATTAAATATGCTTCTTTATAGGTCAAATTATTATCATTTTGACGCCGACGACACTCAGCTTTATCTTCTTGTTAAAGATAACAGCTGTTCTGTGTCCAATTTGTTTGATTGTTTAGCTGTAAAAAAAAAAAAAAAATCATGTCCATCCAGCATCTTGTCATGCAGACAATGACAAAACTGAAATAATCATCTTTTGCACATGGGTTCTGACCTCTGAAACTGTTAATGTATATGTTAATGTGTTATATCTGATCCCACCTTGTGTGTTGTTAAACAGATTAGCGCTGTCATTAAAAGCAGTTTCTTTCAGTTAAGATCTATGGCTAAACTCAAGATGATGCTTTCTAGGAAGGACCCTCGAAATCAGCTTTAGATAGCTAGATTACTGACTGGCACTTAAAAAAAAACGTGAACACTTTACACCTGTGCTCAACTTTCTTCATTGGTTATCAGTTAAGTTCCACGTTGATTTTAAAAATTTGCTCTGTTAAAGCTTTGCATGGACTTGCACCTCAGTATATTTGTGATCTTCTCACTCCATTTACTGCTTCAAGACCCCTTCGATCATCTAGTCAATTTCTACTCTCAGTTCCTAGTTCTTGTTTTTAAAGCTAAAGGTATTCTGGCTTTCTCAGTGGCTGCCCCTAGGCTCTGGAATATTCTTCTTTTCTATATTAGATCTGGCGCCTTCTTTTTCTATGTTCAAATTATCTTTGAAGGCCTATTTTTATTCTTTGTGTTTTAATTCTTCCTGAGAGTGAAAATTAGCATAATACAGCACTTTGGTTTCAACATCTGTTGTTTTTAAATGTACTCTATAAATCAATAAAATAAACTTCTGTTATTGATCATGTTTACATGCATACCCGATTTTGATTAAAGCTCATATTTCAAAAAAGAGGTTTACATGCACCACAGATTGTACATTTAAGGCAATAATTTTGAATACAAGTCAATAATTAAATTTCAGCATTAATTATGTTTTGAAAGCACCGGCGGATTGAAAATGTCAACGTGTCAGAAAGAGGATTGCTGCTCTGGCCACGTCAAACAATACATTGATATGGTAGAGAGAGGTGAACTACCCAATCCAAAAGTGAAGTCATTTGAAGAGATGAAGATGTGATGTGCTGATCTTCTCTTCCCAGTGAAAGTGGGAATATTTGACACCCCTTCCTCACCATGCATCAGTCTGACCAACCCATGCTGCCCTTTCTACCCGATGATATGTTTGATTACTGACAAAAATTTTCATTTTAGCATAGAGTATCCCTTTAAAGTTAGTGACAATATTACTGGACACTTTTCATTTACTTTTTTTAGTTTAACATTGTTGCTTCACAATGCTTTATGTTCATTTTCTCCTATGGATTTATGTTAATCTATTTCTAATGAGTTTTCAGGGTTTGACGCATTATTTTATGGAACTGTGGTTCTGTCAGGTGCCTTAAGAGCATTCAGCGAAGCCCTCACCATATAGGATTTTTGAAAGAACGCAGAATACCTAGCGTGCGAACATACCACAGTGTGGATTTCAGAAAGTGTGCAAAGACTTCACGTGCACACTTACCATAACATGTATTTTTCAAATACTGTTCTAAGGAAGGGCTCTCGTGGCACTCTGATAGAGCAGCTCATAGATGGAATGGTGCATCTCAAAACAGTATGTTTGATAGTCATCAACTCGATCTTTGGAAATAATGCTGGACCGCTCTGGGGAAAAAACAGAGAACTCAGTCTCATATGAGAGGAGAACTCCTGAATCCAGAGTAGCGCGCTCATAGGCGACCCTTCTTGGAAAAGGGGAGCGCTGCTAAACTACCACGAGAATCGCCCAAATAGCCCCTCATGTTGAGGGAAGCGATGCTTGAAGTGTATAAACAAATACACACTGGCTGAATGGAGCCCAAGGAACCAAGGTCTTATCATCTCAAGAAAGGGGAACGAGGGTGGAGCACGTAACCCTTACCGTACAGGATTTCAGTAAATTGCTTAGAGTCTTGCATGCACACTTACCAATACGTGGATTTTTAGAAAGTGCGCAAAGTGTTCACGTGCACACTGACCACCATGTGGTTTTCAGAAAGTACACAGAGCTTAGCGTGGTGTACCTAAAGGTTCCTAAGCATCGCAGAGGCACTGAACCACACGGGCGAGGCAAGCTCAAATT
Source organism: Cyprinus carpio (assembly GCF_018340385.1). Lineage (NCBI taxonomy): Eukaryota > Metazoa > Chordata > Actinopteri > Cypriniformes > Cyprinidae > Cyprinus > Cyprinus carpio. Next base: position 29,103,280 of record NC_056584.1, on the reverse strand, counting down.
TTACAAACCTCTAGCGAGGGGAGCATCACCTGAGGCAGCATATACAAGAAGACTTCTGTAACTGCCACCTTCACTTCCCGCTGGATGCGACAGCACCTAAGCGGCCAGGAGAGCCCCCTCAGGGTGACCTGGCCGGACATCCATGAAATTCCCTGCAGTGCTGTGCCAGGCCTGATGATCAAGGAGGCTCCCGCAGAAACCTGTGATCTCAGCCGCCTAATAACCGGAACATGAAGCCGGATGGCTGGTGCTGACGAGTGTTTAGTAAACAATGTAACTGAGCACTGCAAAGGAAAACTCACAGAGTTTTATTAGTAGGCACACATACCCACCAGCAATTTACACATAAGTATATACAGAAAGGGTTATTTTTGTTTTACTCCCACCCTCCTGCGCTGGAGCCCCGCTCAAGGGGCGCCTCCTTTTAGTCCGGACCATCAGTAAGGTGGTTGCTATGAACATAGAACCAGCCAAAAACATTATAGGTCCAGCATAGGAAACTGTTATGCCTTAGAGGTTTCCACCTAACCTTGATCAGGTGGAGAGCTGGTGGTTACAGGGGAATTAGGAAGGGTAGGATAAAAGCAGAAGTTAAAAATCCCTAAAGGGAACGAGTAGATACCTCGGTGTCGCTCTGATTCAGATGAGAACACTGCCTCGTTCGGATCACATCCTAGGTTCTGCTTACCTCCTTGTGACCCACAATTCCTCTTAACCCTGCCCGCGGTGGGGGAGGAGCGTGAGTCACGACACTAGCCTTCTGTTGCCCGTCTTTGATCCTCAGATCGAGACCAGGCCAGGACCCCTATGTTGTTCGGGCTCAGACCTGGACCTTCGTGGAACGAAGGATCTGAAAGCAGCGGATGTGAGCCTTCGTCGCTCCCCGAACTTCTCGATCACCCGTCTCAACGGAAATACCAAAAAGTTCAGAAGGCGAGAAACCTGATCATCGAGAAGTTCAAGCCTTTCGCCACCACCAATTCCGCCATTCCCGATTCCTGATTTGTATGCCAGGTTCAATCCCACAGAATTCTCACCGCCACCACCATGGCCGCCCATAGTCCTGCGCTTGGCAGAGGCGGCCTGCTTGGTAAGCCCGGAGAGAGGCCTGTGGTGCGTGGCGCAACTCGGCTACCTGATCAGAAAAAAGTCCTTCGCCGCTATCCAGGTCTCTTAGCAGATCAGTCTGATATGCTTGAGCATTTATTTTGTAATAAAGCCACAGCCTGACCTGCTGCTGCGTATGCCTTGCCATTTAAGCAAAATGAATCAAATAAAAGACATAACAATTCAAAAATTAACATCCACTGAATACTTCTAAAAAAATGTCTCCGCCCCCGCAATGAAAGCTCTTTCTGCAGGGGGCATCCTCTCATAGCCCGTTTTTTTTTCCCCCGCGCATCGCCTCGATGTCGGCAAAACCTCTTATGGCCGAAACCGATGGATGCGAGAAGAAAACGGCCTCTTCCATTTCCTTTCGATCTCTGTAGTGAGCTCAGGCAGAAAACATGGAAGGCTCAGCTGAGCTGGAGGGCTATGGTTGGAAAGATAACGCTCATTGAGCGCGAACCATAACCTCCAACAGCTCTACCATACGACGGGCGGAGAATTGAAAGGCTCAGCGTCAGCTTCGTTCACCATCTCCCGCGGGCAGGAGAATTTGAGAAGTCTCAGCGTCAGCTTCTTCACCATCCGCAAATATCCCTGCTGTTTCCATGGGTAATAAACCCAGCCAGTAGCACTAACCTCAGTATCAGAAAGTTTTAAAGGTATAACATCATCCTTCCAAGGCTCTCTCCCGTCCGCCGCCATTATGAGCGCAAAAGGAAAGTCCCTCTTTAAACCATTCAGACAGATCCACCTTCTCAAGAGCTCATTCTCTCCGTGCCCTCAGCAGCGGCGGGTCCTGAACCGCGGGAAGCAGATGGCTGCCTTTTTTTTTTTTTTTTTTCTCGGAAAGAGAGACGAACGGAGAGCGGAGCTTTTTCACTTGAAAAAAACGCTCGCAATGCAACGCAGATTTGCCTCCTCAAAGACATCGCCGCGTGCGTGCTCTTTACCCAAACAAATGACGTACAGATCGTGTGTCATCGGGTGTCAAATAACGCCGACACGGATCCACACATTGTCTAAACGCTTGCTAGTAGTCGCCATGATAGACAGAGAAAGAGCGCTCTTACCTGGTCAAGAAAGAGCGCTCTTGACCGGTTCTTTCAGATGCACGCTTCAAACAAAAACGGATCAGTTTTGAAGACGAAGAAGAGAATGACTGTGTTCTCCCGATGCCTGTTTATAGTTGCACCGGCTAGTGACATCAGGGCTGTCGCCGGTCCAACTCGTTGGTGTTTTTCCAATGTAGCTTCAGACACGGGTCCCCCCCACGACGAGGTTTTTCCTCATAGCGACCCCTTAGAGGACACAGTTCGAAGTTCCCTTGAAAGGGGAACTGTACCGTCGCTAGCCTGTAGGAAACTAAGACAAACAAACAAACAAAACTTCACAAAGTTAGTGGTCAGATCTTTCCAAAAAGTAAGTTATAACAATTACAAATTGTATTTTTTTTTTTTTTTTTTAATTGCCATTTAAGCGAGATGTATTCCTTGAATGGGCTTAGATGGCAAGGAGGGAGATTAAGAGAGGATGTCTCCCCCGCAGAATGAAAGCTCTTTCTAC
>NC_056584.1:29100449-29100566 GCF_018340385.1 Cyprinus carpio | reverse complement strand
TGCGCATCGCCTCAATGTCGGCAAAAAACTCTTATGCCGAAACCGATGGATGCCAGAAGATAACGGCCTCTTTCATTTCCTTTCGATCTCTGTATGGAGATCAGGCAGAAATGGAAG
>NC_056584.1:29056759-29099675 GCF_018340385.1 Cyprinus carpio | reverse complement strand
TCAACTTGTTGTCTAAAATCATCCTATATCGAAGCTAATCGCCAAAAGTACAGCTGGTTGGAATGTGTCACTCTAGAGTATATTTGCTAAACAACCCACCTCACTATATGCAGAAGATTATTGTAACAACGAACAAACTTCACGATCATGGGAAAGAAGGCAGGAACCGCTTTTGATCCTTACGATCTCCTCCGTGGGACTGTCAGAGAACCGTTGAGTGGGCAGGTGTCCGCTCATTTCCCAATCACTCCACCGGCCGTCTGCTTCCTTCCCACGCTCTCGTCCCCGCCCCACTCGTCAAATGACACGCCTGCTTCCACACACTGCCTGTTTACTCCACCACGATTTCACACGCAGTATAATAATGAGAGAGATGATTTCAGTGCAAAAAAAAAAAAAATGGAATTTATCATATGCTTGGATCGGTGGCTGTGATCAAATCTCACATCTGGTCTCGCAATGTGTACGCAGTTTTTTGTGTTACCTGAACTTGCGCGCAGCATAGTAAAATAGGGTGGATAATTGGTAGAAATGACATCATGTTGTTCATTTTTATTTTCTCCGGACCACCAAACGAGGCTCAATTAGTCAGCGTTTAACCAGTACGATAAATGTTTTTTTTTTTTTTTTTTTTTTTTATACAGGGCCTTTAGCTTTATATGTCCAAATAGCAGCATAAACAAGACCGTGAGGATTCAATCGTCGCATCATGCACCTGCAGCACTTCTGTGGAAGGAGGAAAAACAGAAATCAAGTCTATAAAAGGAATAAAATAGTAGGATCACACTAAAAATATAATAGGCTATAATATAATTAACAGATTAATAAAAAGGAAAAAAAACGGTTTTTGTGACACTCTTTTATTTCTTTTCTTTATATCTTTACTTGATTAAATCCATCTGATCGCACAGGTGACTCACACACACAAACAACATTAGTTTTAGTTTTGCAAATTACATCAGCCATTCATCATCAAACTAAAATGCAGTCAACCAAACATAAATTTACACCGTTTATTTTAAAAGGTCCGCTGTAAAATCAGGGTGCAGCACCCAAACATGCATTTTTGCACATGTGAAGGATTTTACACAAATATTAGAGCATGAGTTAAGTATAAAGCCATGTTTAGGCTACATAATGAATAATAGTTATGCAAACAAATGTTACCGATATGGCAAAAATGGAAACATTTAGATTCTTGTGTGTATGAGACAGGCTGCGTGACTTTAATGCTATTTTTCAGTTTTTTGCTTGACATTTGTATGCTGTTTTATAATGAATGCCACTATAGCCTAATTTGTGTTTTATTTCCATAGTTTAATACATAATTTTTCTAATTACTTATTTTTCATTCTTGTTCTGATCTGAAAATATCGTTAAATTTTAAAATATTTGTTGTAGAGTGAAAACTAAATAATGTTTATATTTACCAGTATTTTAATACACATATAAATTGTTTACAATTACAAGGTTAACTTGGTGTTTTTTTTTTGGAGTAAAGTCAATTTCTCTTTCATAGAGTGCTTCTCTTGCAGCGGGTTTCATTTTCCATGTTGTAAACTCAGGGGAGAAACTAAAACAGGGTGTTTAGGCGTGATATTCAAATAATGATTGTTTTTCTGCCACCACATTTATCCCAGCGTGTGATCATTAGTCTGATGAGATTAGCCCGGCATCTGAATGTTTCTTGGAAACACACACATGAACTGTTGTAAGTTGATTTTGTGTGCACAGATCTCTGCGCTTGTTTCCTACGTTAGACGATAAGGGTAACTATTGCATTGTATTTTTATTACAAATCGTTTGATATGTTCTGAGTATTTATACGTTTTGACATAAATCACAGCAGCCATCTGGGAAGGATGTAGCTATCAAACATATACAACTGTTAGCTAATCACAGCAGTGCTTGGTTTACTTCTGAGTCTACAATCCTCGCACCTATTCAAACAGCGTTCTGATGAGCGAGTCAAAACAGGACAGAAAATAGCCTATTAATTCTATCGCGTTTGCATCATCCGTTAAACAGAAAGAAAGAGGCTGTCATTGGTGACCTACAACAAAATAAGAGAGCTAGTAAAATAATGACATTACAAATTTTTTGTATGTCTCTCTAATGACATTTTGTTTTGATGTATCTAATACTTGACCTAATACTACATGATTTCATACACATTCATACTTTTACCAAGCCTGATATGGATGCATCATGCGTGTGAAAAGGTCGCGGTGCTCTAGTCAATGATCAGGCATGAGAAACACTGACATTAAACATACCTCAATACATAGTACACATAATTCTAAATAAAGGTATAGATGTATGCAGATCTATGTAGATCAGTGTGTGATGAGTGTGTATCAGTACAGTTATTTACAGTTTACCACTGTACATATAATCTTATATCTCCTCATTATTAATAGAAATAACTGCATACTCATGTTCATCTGATTAACATAATTTATTAAGAATAGTTCCATTGATGTTAAAAATACACTTAACAGTTTTGATTAGTCATTCAGTTAAACACCCGGCTCATTTATAGTGTATTCAATGAGTACATGATACATGAATACAAATGTACAATGAATCCTTGTGGTGTGTATGTCACAGAATGCTCCATCCGCTATATCTGTTAAAAAGAAAGTTTGTTGAATTATTTGTTTTTAAGTGCTATGTTATGAAATATATATATATATTTCCAATGTATTTATTCTTGTTATGTAATGCGTATTTATTCTTGTTATATGCGTGTTTATGAAAGAACCTGTAGAATGGTGAAGGTCCAGGGGGAGGAGCCAAGTCTATAAAAATGGCTCCAGTTCCCCAGTTTGGTGTGGTGGAGGTAGTAGTGATGCAAAAGTCCAATTTATTTCCACAAACCCGGGTTCTTCGGACAGTCGGCTCATTGAACTGGTTCAAAAAGCTGATTCGTCAGTTCCTGGCGTCCATCCAAACAATGCGTCTACACATTTATTTTCTAACAACTCATTGCAAAAAGTCAAATAATCAGTCATTTTGTGTCAATACATATGACCATAGACTGTAAAAAAGATGGATGACGCACCTTCATTCACTTCCATTGAAGAAAAATGAAGCCACCATTGTCCCGTTCTGACAGATATTTCACACTTAAAACATGTGCTTCACCTGTTTATAGAAACATATGAAACATTGAATAAAGACAAAACAGACAGAGCAGAACCCTGAAAGAGTACAGCCTTCCCCAAACAGATGCCTCACGAGGTGGGATCAAGGAAGATTGGGAGAGGTTTAGGGTTGTAGCCTGGCAAGACAGAAGGTTGCTGGCAAGACCCTGAGTGCCTGGTCAAGCCCAAGGCAGAGACTGTGGTAATATGATTGAGTGACCTCTGAAAACAGGGACTTGCTTGATTAGAGAGGAAGCGAAAATGGTCTTTGTGGAATGGAATCACTGGAATGGGAAATGAGCTTGGGAACAAAACTCTGTTGCCAAAACTACTGGCAGAAAAGATGGATTGTGCCACAGAATAAAAGACAGAAGTGATATTGGACAAAGCCTCCGTGGCTATAACAGAACTGGCAAAAGGAGTGAATGACTCCGGGGCTAGAGCCAGTCTGTGGCAGTGAAAACTGGCTGCTGCGGAATGGCCTGCATGGCAATGGCAGGGGGTAGTTACACGGATACTTAAACTAAATACATGAGGCACAAAACAATGATCACCTAGAAAAGATGAGGAAGAGAGGCTGGCGAGAGAAAAGCACACAAGAAACATGTGAGCACAATCAGGTAAACAAGGAGGCAGAATCAGGGAAGCACAACATAAAGACAGCCATGTGGTCAAACACAAGACAAACAAAGAAACATTGAACAAAGACAAAACAGGCCCGGTGCCCTGCCTAGATGTGCTTTTCCATTTGTATTTATTTATCCATATATTGATGTACTATTACATTCTAGCATTATATATTGGAGAATATGAGCTGAACGCAAACTGCTAATGCTCTTCTGGGGTGTATTCCAGAAAGCAAGGTTAACTTACCGTCAGCCATACCCTGAACTCTCGGTTGATTAACCCCAAACCTTGATTACTCGGGTGTGGTTCCAAAAACACGTCGGGCATAAGTTCAAATCAACTCAGGTATGTTCCTGGTTGAGACTCAAGACAATCTCAACAGGTGACCTTGATCAACGAGTCTGTATGGCTTATATAAAATGCATTCTGTATATAATTTCTGGCAGCACATTTGTGTACCCACATGGTTTGACAGCTGTTAAGCTGTTGATGCACTATATTAAGATTTATATTAAAAAAATAAACGAAAGGTCTAATTTCATTTTCTAAAGTGGTGATAATCCTAAAGTACAAAAGTCACAGGAATAATTCTTCTATTTTTTTTTCTTCCCAATGTTTGATTATTTCTTTCTGGTTTATAACATTGTTTGTGGTTATTGTAGTCTGAATGATGATGTACAGTAACCTCAGGTGGACAGGGGGGAGAACGCTGTGCTTGATTGGGGACTGTGTGATTAACGTGGTGAGTCACAGAGAAGTGAGGCCATTACAAGAACTGACTCCATGACTGAAAGCACACACAACTGTGTTCCCTCTGTTTATTTAAACAGGTGGGTGAAATCCGAGTCGCAGCCGATATAAAACATTAAAGAAAATGTCGATTTCATGTATGCAGGGTTTCAGGAGGGTAATATACATTTCTTCTGGGGTCGTAAGCAGATGTTTAAAAATAGACGGTGTTGTGTAGCTTATGAAAATGAAAATTATTTATGGCTCTCCGCAGCTAAGAAGGCCTCATACACATAATGTCCGGTTAGAGTCTCAAAAATGCTGAATACCCCAAAGTAATTTTTGTATTGTGTTTTCTTGCACAGCTTTATAATTGTGTTTGTAGCATTTAAAGTGATGGATTGAGCAATCGCCATGCATGTTAAAATTTGCTCAGTATAATTTTTTTATTTAGATGCTTATAATTGCTGATGCTTAACACATGCAATGTTTGAATGATTTCTCCCCATACAACCAACTCCCAGCAATGGATATTAATATCCAAAGTATAGTGAAAACACTATTAATTAGCACAGTAACAATATCGGCAGTTTAAGACATTAACTTGTAAGCACAAAACACAAGATACTTCTCTTTTCAATATGAATAATGCTTTATTAGATAAATCTAAGACACATAAACTAATCTAACACATAAGCACACGCACTCACACATTCACACAAGTTGCAGGAAGATAGAAAATTAGGAAAGAATGAGTTTAAGAATAAAAATATGACATCCCAAGTTTACAGCAATATGTGAAATTGCATAGACATGAACAACCATCAAATTATACCAGTTAACTACACCAGTTAAGCTAGAATCTGGAGGTGTTACTTGTGTTGCCTGTGAAAAGGGGGTTCATTTTGTTGTTGCTGAAAAGGGGGTTTCCCGAGGTTGCTGATTGGCTGGAAGTTCAGTAGTCGTTGAAGTGACGTCTTGGGAAGCCCGTTGTTGGGCGTTGGCTGAAGATGCGGAGTTGTGGGCTGGTTGAAGTTGAACGGGCACTCGAGGTCAGACTCTGAGACACGACGTTACAAAACTTAACTCAGAACATGAAACTCTCAACAGAAAAGAAACTAAAGTAAAAGAACAGAAGTAAAGTTTGACGAGACTAGGTGGTGTTTCTTCTCATCGTGGCGAAGTAGCAGCAGGCGTGCAGGCCGAAGCACGCTGGAACGGCGCTCGAAGAACACTAAAAGTGATGACTAAAAGCAAAAGCTAAGCGCAAAAGCTTAGAGCTGGCATGATTAAAAGCAAAAGCAAACTCTAAAAGAAAAATTTGATGGTGTCCTGAGTATTTAAACTGACCTTTCGGCCACACCTCAAATGTTGTCTTGACCAATTAGATATTGTCTTTGCTCGGGGTGTTGCGATGTTTCTCCTGTCCGTTCATAAATCATGTTATCTTATTAATCATGTGGTCCGAATTGAATTGAATTGATCCTGTTGTCTTGAGCCTTTCTGTGGAATTCGGCTCCTCATGTTTCAACCATGCTCCCGATCAAATTTTTGAATGGGTCTTGGTCGGGGCGGATACCTACAATATGAATAATTTTTCTTATTGTTGTTATTCTTGTGTTAAAACTGAAGGAGCTAACGTAAGGATGTGTGCATGTCACTTAAGGGTGCCCTGGTTGAATGCCATTGGGTGGCATGAAACCAGTGTACTTGATGGTTTATCTTTTTCAGGTTTTTGCTGCAATGTTTGGAGGCAGATGGACCAGCTGTACTAAATACTTTCAGCTTTTATGTTGGAACTAATTTTGGTTCATTACATTTTACAGGGTAGGCTATGTAAAGTTTAAATCTGTATTTTTTTATAATTTTTATTGTAATATAATAACACTCAGCTGTATGTGGACTTCCAAAGCCATAACTAAACTGTAGTGTTTAACGTTATTGTAATATCAAATGTTTCATGAGTAAACTAAACTTTATATGACGTGACAGTGGACTTACTGGATTTGATTGCTTTACAAGCAGTGATTTGACTTGCGTCTCACAAAAATTGACTTGGACTTGGACTTGTGACGTGCACAGGTCTGACTTACGCCCACCTCTGCTTGACAGTGTAATGGACTTGGGCAGTCAATGGAACAGTCCACAAGCCTCCTGTTTTGGTCATCCAAAATATCCTAAATTTGTGTTCTGGAGACTTAACAAAGCTTTTAAAGAGATTAATGACAAAATGTGTAATTTTGGGGTGAGCATCCTTTTTTACTAAATGTTATAGTGTGTTTTTGCAAAGATCTTACATAGTCTTATATTCTCAAAATGTTTTAATATGCTATTTTGAAACCATGGAGAACTAAAAAACAGGCAATCGTTCCACACATTCCCCTTCTGTCAAATAAAATGAACCGCAATTATAGCGTAAGTCAGCTAGTATGTAATGCATCTTTAAATGAAATTCCTCACCTGTTTGATTACAACCCCTGAAGTTTTGAAATAGGTTTTAAAACTACTTAATGTAATGACTCAACAACTTATTTGTACCACTGGCCCCTTGAAATAAGTGCAATTAAATATGCCAAAATGCCAACTTCTTAAATACTTTAAACATGGCAGCATAGGCATCCAAGCCAGAAAGTTAATATACACGTTTTTGCTTAAAAAGCTGATTTTAAGGGTTTGGAGTTTGGGTTGAGATTTCTTTTTCTCATCGCCTTCGGGTAGTCTAAAATTAGAGTGTAGATCAAAGCAAAGAGTAGATATACAACATGTGGCAAATTTAGACATCATCCATGACAACTTTTTCCGAATGATTGCCCTTATTAGCCAATTTGTTAAGCTTCTTTACATGAGATATGATATGATGGTTCAGCTCAGAGGATTTGTGTTCTGCCAGTCACTTTTGACCAGAACCACAGCAGCAGAGCACATTCCATGTACTAGATTCTGTTTATCCAAGAGAACAGGCTGGACTGGTGAAAATACATGGGACCGCCTACATATGGCACGAGGGCTATGGGTAGGTTGTAACAGTGGACTAGCAGCTGCATCCGGAGAGGAGGTTCCTGGAGAAGCCGCCTGGCAGTGAAGAAGATGCCTGAAGACCTAAAGTCAGTATGGATCTCAGCCAGAAACTTTTATCACTCATTAAGGCCAGACCAATGAATGCTCTGTGTGTTCTGTGAGGAGATGGGCAGTGAGCATGTCCAACTCTTGCTTCATACTGAAGTATGGCAGTTTTCAAGAGGAAAGGTGCTTTTGAGGCTTTTCAACTTGGTAACAAAGAGGTCCATTTGTTTTTTACAGGCACAAAATTGTCCCCTGTCAGACATTTTCGAGGATACTCAGTGCCTGGGCCAGCTGGCATACTTGTCTGAGAGATTTTTTCACATTTATAAACAAACCGAATTGGGGACTACAGGGATCCCCTCCATTAATGACTTTGACGCACAGGACAAAATCAATGTACTACTGAAAAGTTGGAGTTATTTGAAAGGTGATCATGACAGGTGATGTTTCAGCTTTCTCACTTTGGACGCATACAGGACAAATACCAAATTATTAACATCATAAATTGAAAATTGTAATACTTAAACCTAAATGGTGGATCATGCAATAAAAGTAGCATACCAAAAACAAAAAACTTCTAAATATATTTGAGTATTTGGGTTTACAAGACTAGATGGTTTTCCTCTGGAGCTATTCCTGGAATTATGGGATAGTATTAAACCACTTCTTCTAAATTCTATTAACTATGCTCTTAGAACTGATTCATTTCATCATGATCAAAATACGTCACTTAAGAAAGGCAAGTCTCCTCTGAATTGTCGTAATTATAGACCAATATCTTTAATTGAAACTGAGTTAAAGTTTGAACTATCTGCAAGCAAACTAATTCATTTTGATCAGTCTGAATCCTTAAGTGGTAGACTTGCATCTGATAATGCCGTAACTGATAAAGGATCGTAGATAATATAAATGCTCAAAAATGTTACATGTAGGCGGGTAAGGTTGTGAATAGTGTTTGGGCATTATAGAGACTATGCATTATACAAACAATGATATACTCAGCATTTCAGTATTGAAATGGCCATAACTTTTATTGAAACTCACTCCCTGACTGTTTTTCTCAATGGAAGATAGTCAGAAATTCTGAAGAATTACTGTGTTTATTGACAATAGCTTTTGTTTCAAACGTATTTTGTTGTCTTTATGTAGTTTAAACACTGTAAATGCCTGCTGAAGAGATTTCACGCGTGCACATGTAATTGCTCAACAAAATGTAAGGCTGATGTGTACAGATCTGTCTGGCATTACAAGTGCCAATGAGGTTAGATTGTGTCTCAGCCTCTGCCCCTTTATTTGCCAACGCTAAAGTGCCCTTTCGGAATCACAAATTTTACAGAGGGGATCAAAGTCACTGATCAAAGTCAGTGTAGGATGACTTGTTGCATGGTGCAAATAATTTCCACTTTTAAAGTTGCTAGCAAGACAGGAGTTGAAGGAAGAAATGAAGAAATATTGTTAAAAGTAGAAGCTAGGGGAACTAGTGCTGCTCGCGATCTTTGTAGGATAGCTTGAATTACTTCATGTGGTTAACAAGGCAATTTTTGAGAGCTATGCTTCCTCATACCTTTTTTGCTGGGACAGGGAACAGAGGACTCAGGAATCATAAGAAAAGCTCAAGCCGATTCCCTTAGTAGAATTCGCTAGGGAAAAGAGTTTTAACGGTGTCAGATTACCGTGGTGTTACGAACACTATGCTGTAATCATTTAAAAGCTGCATCTCCTCAAACGTATTTTTGTCTACCTAAATTAACAAAGGCTACATCGCCCAGGTGTCTATTCTTGCTGATGAGTTGCATTGACACACCTGGTTCATAAGCATGTCAGTAACCAGGATACACTAAAAGGTTAATACTGGCAGGTGCCTTTAACGGCTTATGATCTGATATTTCTCTGCTTTGCTACCCCAGATAACTCAATGGTATTGTGTAATGCATGCTTGGCATGCAAAATGTTCCAGCTACATTTCAGAGTAGGCCTGTGCGCATTATTATTAATAGATGGAGTAATCATGAGTATCACAATCATGGACTTATTCTCCTGCTTCTTTTGAGTTTTTCTCTTATTTGGTCATGTGCCTTTTCTTGTTCAGTTAATTGATTACTCCCCACCTGTTGCTGTTCTGCTGATTACTTCCTTTGTGTTTATAAACCCAGTCTGTTTAGTTCTAGTGTTACAGCGAGATGGTTATTTCAGACAACCACGATTATTGCACTTTTTTTTTTTTTTGTGCAGCCACAAGAATGCATATTTGTGAGTATATGGAGCAGGCTATATGTTTATAGAATGTTTTACCTCCTATCTGAACTATTTTCCACAAATTGATCATAAAAAAAATAAAAATAAAAAAAAGAACAGTTATTATTAGGTGCAACCATGTAGGCTATTCTCTCAATATTCAAATCAAAGCGCAAACAGAAACCACAATTTTCTTCAAGCATGATACAAAGCTAGAGATGGTCATAACTACACATCCTTATTATAGTGTGTGCACGTACTCACCACAGTTTCCAGATATTGTATGCAGCCTAATTTCTTTCATGCATCAGGGAGCAGCAGCCGCTCTCAAACCGCTGGTATTGAAATTATGCTTGAATGCGCGCACACATCCTTTTGTAGTTTCGGCTTATGATCGTGGGACTGGAAGTGCTGAGTGCACATTGCATTCTTAGACGATTTTGAGTCAGACAATTTATGTGCGTGGTTCAGCGAACGTTTTTTAATTAATTCCTATGGGAGGCAGCAGCTTCAGAGAATCCCCTCCAGCTCAGTTCTCTGCTGTTGCCATCTCCACCATCATCTCGCCTTACTCCCGTGATTGCTGTCTGAACTCCTGACACAGGGCCCCTGTGCAGCCACTTATATCGCATATTAGGTAGGGCCAGCACTGGCGTCTGTAAATATTCTCATTTGTTATGTCTTCTTTCTTTTTCCTCTGGACTCCCCTGCGCCCCATCACGTACCTCCTGGTAAGCACTAATACATGCTTTTTCCTCTCTATTCTATGTTCCTATGTATACTACACATATTACTGCCTTATTAGGCTAAGGTTTTATTATTATTAGGGGCCAAGCCCGAAGGTTCCAATACCAAAATTATTATTATTATTATTTTTCCCCAATGGGAGTCTATGGCAGCTCTATGAAGGGAACACAGGAAAATGTTGCAATTTGGCACACTTGCATAGTGTGCGAGATGGCCATGAATAGTGATCTGACCAAATTTGGGGTCTCTAAAACCAACTCTATAGTGCCACCACCAGTCCAAAAATTCAACATTCAAATGGCAATAAATCTTGAACAACTAATTCTGCAAAATAAAACTTAGTAAACCTGATCATGCAGATTACATTAAGACTCCACCCATTACAGTAGCAGCCATTTTGAAAGTACAGTATTCAGTCTTTTCTCTACTCCTTCAAAATTGATCCAATTTTTCTGAAAGAGGTAGCTCGAGATTATCTTTAAGGCTGAAGACAGAAATGAAATGACTGAACAGAATTTTTTTTATTCATCTTTGTTCAAAAGTTATGAAGTTGTAAACTTAATGAGGTCTACCAAAAATTGGTTCAGAGGCTGTATTTCGGCCAAACTTTGACCAATCAAAACCAAACTCTGTACACTTCATCAACACCTTGATCTGAGGGTCCATGTAAAAGTTGGGAACAGTGCCACCTATGGGTCGTGAGTTACTCAAAATTCACATTTTTGCTTGTAACTTATTAACAATCTGTCAGTAAATTATGATATTGGTGTCTATGGATTATTTGGATCATTCCCTGGGTTCCCTGGGTTATGCCAAATCTGATGTCTCATTTGTCATTTTCCAACAGGGTTTCTGTCAGCCATAATGTATTGAATGAAAAACAGTATTTTCGCTACTCCTTCCAGAAATCTTGTTCAATTTTTTCAAAAAAACTGATCAGATGATCTTCAGACCGAACCAGACAGAAATGACTGAACAGATTTTTGATATTCACTCCCATTTTCGACATGTACCTCTCGGAAGTTGACCGTGCCTGTGCTAGTTGATTTATGCTAGTTAGCTTAGCATGCTAATTGGTTGCCATTCGTTCTAATGTGTCTCTTAAACTATCAGAAAAACCATGAGCAACGTTAGCATTATTTAACTTAGTATGCTAATCTGGCTTTTGGTCATACTCATCTGAACTTCTCAATTTTGAACTTATATACTTCTGAATTTAGCAGTTTTTTTTTTTTTATGTACTGTAACGAAACTTATTTAAATCTATGTCCATTAAAATAAAACTCCACAGTCATTGTAACAAAGAAAACACTTCCTTTATTACAATTGGAATAAATAAAGCTTCTAAAAAAGGCACAGATGCGAGTATGAGGACAGAAGAAAAAGGCACGGGACAACACGCAATCCCCCACGTCAATTCATCTACATACACACAGTGAAACTTCAAATGCAATAGATTAATACAATAGTGACCCCTGTTGAAAACATCACATCAACCTACACTGCACACATCATTAAGGCGTGTTACTCCGTTCCTATACTCCCCGACTCAACCCTCTTATACCGATCGCCCTTCACACACCCACGCCATTCATTCTCTCATCCACACAAAAATAAGTTAAAACACTTCCCTGTCCCCCAACTTGCAGGACCCAGCCGTGGGGTGAAGAGAGCAGCCGAGAGGAGACCATCAGGACAGAGAAACACTCAATAAGGAGAACAGAGTTCACTGTTATTTCTAGTCCATGCGCGTGGAAGCGGGGAAAGCACTCAAGTCAATTATATAGAGTCACCGTCTCCTAAGTTAAGCACATTGACAGTGGAACCCAAAGCGCCAAACAAACAATGCTGCGAGGTAATGGTGACTCTAATGGTGCCCCACTCCTCTAACTCAACTCACTCACTCACACACACACAGGAGTCTAACAAACTGTCTATCTTTGTCTCCGGAGGGCCTGTTGCTGAGACAATAAAAGCGTAACCCCACAAGTCACCCACGCCGAAGCCGCTACTTTAAATACCGTGTACCTCTTTTGCGTCCTTTGATTGATTTGCCCTGATTGTATCCACCTGTGGGCATATCAAAGCAAATCCACCTGAACACCAGATAACATTCACCACAGTACATTCCATTTCTGCTGTAATTGACTCTTCTTTGCTCTGCTAATAAGGAATGTTCTACACCAAGAGGTGGCTAGTGCCAGAGCCAGTGTAGTGCTTGCCCTCTGCGTTCCTTTTTATATGACAACATATACAACACACAGTCAGTAGTGAATGTTGAGAAGTATGTTTCCACAAGATGAATAATTTGTGCAATCTCAAGCATATTAACTTTAAGGGCCGGATGAGAATGTGTCCATTCTCAGATAGCCATGTGTATCCTTTGCTGCTGCGCTCTTACCTCTGGCACCCCTTTTTTATCCTCAATAGCAGATAGAAACTAAATGGAACTGGATACTACTATGCTTATCAGTCCTAGAGCATGAGATGTCATCTAAATCCTATGTAACTTAATGACAACAATAGAACACCAACAATACCCCAAAGAAAAAAAAAAAAAACAAACCTGGATGGCACATGTAATTTACTCCACCTACACAAGGAGTGTCAGCGGACCAACCACATACTTTATTTTACCAAATAAAAATGAAAAAGAGGACCCTGATTCTCTGAATGCACCGCAGCATAATTATTAATATCATTGCCTGTTTTTTGGCTTCATTTTTCCATGCCCTGGGTCAAAGATGCGCTTCACAAATCACATTTACAACAAAAAAAAAAAAAAAAGGATGTGGTCAAACCCTACATGTCAAGTTAACAGTTATTGTTGCAAGCTTCACTTTATGAGAAGTCAACTCAAGGTAAAGATCATACAACACACAGTCGGTATTAGTGTGCAAACCACGTATTTAAATCATAGAGAATAACTTCACACTAGATCTCAAAGAATAGTCACTAATTAAATAAAATCAATATCACAAAAGGTCACAAAAATGACAAGGCCCATACCTATAAGGACAACATCACATGTCGCAATAAAGTAAAAAAAAAGGGGGTGGTCTAAGAAAATTAACGCAGTGCAACAACTCAAAAGCCCCCGTAAATCACATGTCACCATTCAGCAAACCTTCAAGAGAAATTCTTTGTTCTCCCTTAGAAAAGGAATCAAGCTCTTCTGATTCTGCTTCACAACACTGGGTTTTGCCCATGGTTTACATTTTGAACCAGGGAATTAACTGGCCTGAACAAACTCTGCCTTTACAAGTGCACAGTCCCATCATTTGAACCCTAGGCCAGTCATCATGACCTTTAAACCTTTACTTTTAAAATTTCTGGAGATGCCAGGGGTCATCATGGTTTTATCTTTTAATTTTCGGCAACAAGGTCTACGTAGCTCACGGCGATCGGGCCATCATCTATCATAATTTTCTGGTGAATTAGTATGCGCTCAATTGTTTTATGATGGCCATCAAAATTAAAATAGAACTTGATTTTTTGTAGTTTTACATAAAAGAAAGATCACCTTTAATAGCAGCGGGATTCATTAAGGTTTGAAGGTCTGTATTACTACAATCCATTTTGGTTGAACATATTGTGACACAAGTGACTCTATTTTGATTTCTGGTATCAACAATTTCCTCCCAAAACTCCAAATCGTTGACAACTTCCATCCTGCAAGCAAGTATGGAAAGACAATTACGCCAAAATCATCCAGAACCTTAATCTACAGTCTGCAGAGTGGTAGATAGAAAGGGCATGGCTTCAATATCAAAACTATGCCCGGACAGAAAAGTTCCGCAGACTCATGCCCACTATTTCCAATGTCAACATGGCTATCACCCCAACACACTTAAAGCCATGTGCTAGAAAGTCTATGTCAGCAATTTGGTATGTTTCCCTCATGACCGTGTTGACTGCGAGTCAGAGTCTGCTTCTCAAAAAGAGGCAGAAGTATTTTGGACCTGAGATGGTAAACCTGTGCCAAATAAAAGGACAAATTTAAATGCTCATTTCTCTCAACACGGACCTCACTAAATTTATGGATAACCCTCAAATCCCCTACTTACTGCAATAACAACATCGCACACTTCAAACTTTTTCAGCCTGAACAAAATAATGAATTACCCTATAATATTCCTACTCACTGCATTTCCATTAGGGCTCGTGAGATGAGAGAAATGGTGGGGTGGGGGGGGACTTCACACTGAGGGCTCTTAGACCATCACAAAGGCAAATGATCAACGGTCAAATAATGGAAATCTTTGATGTAGCTGTTGAACAATTATGTCATCATCTCTCCTTCTGATTTTGAAATGATTGGCGCTTAATGTAGGACGCCACTTAGTTTTTCACAGGACTCCTGTAAGGGAAGACGGAAAAAAAAAAAATTTGCAATTTCACTTGACCCGAAGCATTAACACAATAACGGATTAATAACAGTTCTATTATAACACTTTCGAGTCTGTCATGTCAATGGATGTGACAATGTTAATGCATAGGTTCTGGGCCAAGTAGAAGTGGCTGCTGCTGGTGGGCGAACAGTTTGATTGAGAAAAGCTACCGGCCCAAATCCATACAAAACACGACGGTGAGCAAGCATAGACATGCTGCTGTCTTAACAAACAGCATGTATTAATTACCCCCAACATTCTCCGTCATTTCTTTCCTTCCTGTTTAATGAGAAATTCTAAAAGACACAGTTCTATGTCCACCTTGCCATGTCTTTCTCCACACACTTCAAAGACATTGTGGCGCTTGTATGTCAAACACCACCAACACGAGTAGTGCGCGTCAACTCCTGCAGTGTTAAAACAGTGAAATATTGCAGTAATGGGACACTGGTGGAGGTATATCCTTCTACCTCAAGTAGGGTCATTTGCTGTATGACCTGGTCAATTTCTTTCATGGTGGGAAAAATACTGATATAAAAAAAAAAAAAAAAAAAAATTACTTTAGTCCACTGACCAAACATAAGATCTTAACATAAACACCTCGATTCCAACACCAAGGAGGGCAAAAATGATATGTTTTCACGATATGTAACAGATCACAACGGAGGGTCTCTTGCACAATTGGAATGATTGCACTTTGTTATGCAAATGATGCTGGTTTTCAAACCCTCGGCAAGCACCAGTGGCTCTTTTGCTTTTGGCTGGTGCCTGGTGTCCAACGAGGAAAAAACAGTGTGAGATCTTTTGCATTTGGATCCAATGTCTACATTTTTGATTCATGATTTTATTCCACATATTCGCACTTTCCCTGTTAAGTTCCTAATTGGTGTGTGTGGGTGGCTATTTTGCAATCTTGATGGCGTACAGTCTCATGATTTCATTGCTGTGTGCTTTTCTTACTTTGTAGTTAAATAATTGATTTTATGTCACACATTTCAAAATTAGGCTTTTACAATGACACAGTTTCGTTAGTTTTGCGAATTCTATGGCAGTCATTTGGAGCCGCGAAGACCCCGCGTGGACTAATTTTTTTACGACCTTAGCCTTGTAAATCATGTTCCCCAATTTTTGTGTTCCTATACCAAGTACCATAAAAAACTAAAAAAGTTTCGGTACACATTCCGATTGAAAGCTACGAATTAAAAAAAAAAAAAAAAAATTAATTGTAACCTTTGGGTCCAGAGTGCACGAAAAGAACCCTAGGGGTAATAAATATTGAGAGCAAATTTAGATTGACCAAGAACCACCAACAAATGCATAAGTAATTGTCTAAAGCAAGATTAATTACTTGTGTGAAAGAGCCTTTAAATTGTAATTTTTCCATTTCAAATCAATCCAGCTACAACAAAATAACACCATTATTAATAACCATTTAAATTTTCAAATTTGAAATGCTTAAGACTACATAATTCAACTCATATGGAATTAATTTAAATTTATCTTCACCAAATACTCAGTCTTAAACTATTTCAAGAAACTACATAGAATAAAAACCTAAAATCAACAACAGAAAGCTAGCAATTCACTGATTCACAATACAGATAAACAAATTCACTCAGTCAAACGTCAAGAATCACATGAGAATAGTCTAAGTGGATTTTTTTTTTTTATCAGGAAACATTAAAAAGCTCATTTACATCAAACTTTTGACTCCTGTGTAGGTTCAAGTATTTTTTAAATATCATGCACAACATACACAAATTTGACATTACCTGACAAAACTCTTGTCTCACACAACCACTACAAACAAAAGTAGATTTAAACCTCTCCTCTATTTAAACCTCTTGTCCTTTGTAGGAACCACTGATCAACTGTCTTAATGATCAGCATGTGTTCTGCATTTAAAACATTGCAATAATTTAATTTCATGAAAGAACTGTGACTAACACATCAGGTATCAATTTTCTAATGAGGGATCTATGCACATTTTAAATGAGAACCTGAAATCTAAAAAACAACTTGGGTTATGCCTAATCTATGTTTGGAACAGCAAATGCTTTGATATTTTTGTTCATAACTGTCAATTTGACAACAAAAATCATAATGTGTATTGAGTGGGTCAGCTACTGCCATTGTATAGTTTAGCAAAGCATTTAATTTTTGTCTGTTTCATGAAGATCACTGGAAGAAAAAAAAAATTGTAAACTGCTTTTAGTTAAGCATTCAGTTTTTCAAGAAACTTAAATGGGATCATCATTAAAGTCTTACAAGATGATTTAATTCTGTTGTGTACACTAAATATAAATATTTTGAACAGTTTTCTCCCCAATTTCAGGTTTAATGGTACATCGATCAATAACTAACATAAATGCAAAGAAAATGATTACTATTAAATATTTTTTATCCATTATCATGTATCCTCCATGTAGAACAGTGTCATATGAATTGTGCTCTGACAGATGAGGTCCATTTAAAAATAAAAAATTTGTGTGGGGAACAAAACTAACATTCTACTTAGAACTTCTTCTAATGTAGATCAGTAAACAGAAGTGCATGGCAAGAACAAAAGTACATTCTAAATCATCATGTATTTATTAAATTCTTTAAAAACACTTTACACAGTCTACGTTGAAAATATTGTGCCTTAATACCCCCCAGTGAGCAAGCCAGAAGGCGACAGTGGCAAGGAAAAACTCCCTAAATTGGTGAAGAGGAGCATCATCAGCAGAAAGGTATAGGGAGAAACCTTGGGAGGAACCAGGCTCAGCAAGGGCAGGCCATCCTCCTTTGGCTGGCACGTATCTAAATTTGCTGTACGTAGCCTAAATATAATACAAGCCATCCAACATTAACTGCTTGATAAAGTGTTTACACAACTAAAACATTTTGCAACTAATGTAGACACCTCTGTACACTCACCTTTTCAGAGTAGTGGACAGTAGATATTGAATTGTGCTGCACAAAACTGAAAGAATATGGTTATTGCTTCAATTACCGCTCAAAGAAATTAGTCAATTCAAGTTTTGCAGACATTATACAATGACATTTACCGTTTTATCAATTTTGTGCTGCTTCATAAAAACAGTTCATGGAGTGGAGAATCATTTAATGGATAAGGAGGACGTTTCAAGTGTAGCATATTGCAGAAATCTGAAAAAAAAAAAATCATGGAACATTAATTGCTTGATAAAGGGTTTACAACACAACAAAAACATTTTACAACTAAATGTAGAGGTCCGTGCACTCACCTTTTGAGAGTAATGGACAGTAGATATTGAGTTGTGCTGCACAAAACTGAAAGAAGGTTATTGCCCCAGTAAGACTCAATTCAAGCTTTTCAGACATTATACAATTAAATTGACCTTATTTAATGGTTTTGTGCATCTTCATAAAAACAGTTCTTGGAGCGAAGAATCATAATGGTAAGGAGGAAGTTTCAAGTGTAGCGTATTGCAGAAATCTGAAAAGAACATTAGACTGAACATTCATAGAACATTAACTGCTTGATAAATAAAGTGTTTATGCAACTAAAACATTTTGCAACTAATGTAGACACCGTCTCTGCACTCACTATTTGAGAGTAGTGGACCGTAGTTGTTGAGTTTTGATTTAGAAACCTGAAAATGTAGTGCTAGTTAGTGCTTGAAGAAGTAAGTCAATTCAACTTTTGCAGATATTATACAATTAAATCTACCTTTTTATCAGTTGTTTTCTTCATTATAGGAGTTATTGGAGTATAGAATTATGCTTTGGATGGAGTATATAATCTCTTGCATTGGGGAAATTATGACTTCAGTGCATTTCATAATAATGAAAAAGATTGCTGGGATATGGTTATTTGCATACTATAGCTAATGAATTTTACAACGCCTTTAGAAGCGGTTTTATTATATCTCAAACAGAAAATGTTTTATATAACTAGGCACACCGGTGTCGAATTTACCTTTGTAGATTTGGTAAATCTTGACTCTTGTCATGTTGTTCTATTAACTTAATTATCATATATTAGTAGATAACTGGATGGATGCAGGCAGTCTTTGTGGATGCTTTTTATGATGTTGGAGTCACCCAGTGATATTGTTTGGATGGCTTGGGATATGACTGAAATTAGATTAATAACAAATAATGTAATATACTTGAAGTCCAGTTAAACTATGAAAAAAAAATCTCTTAAACATAAGAATTAAACGGAATTAAAAATAATCCAAGCATAAATCTGGAAAAACGTCTTGGGTTACGAATGTAACCATGGTTCCCTACTAGGGAACGAAGCACAGCGTCCTCTAGGGGTCGCTATGGGGGAACACCTCGTTGTGACCCGTGTCTGAAGCATACATTGAAAAAACACCAACGAGTTGGCCGGAGACAGCCTCTGACGTCACTACCGGCGCGACTATAAACAGGCACCGGGATAACACGTCATTCACTTCTTTGTCTGAAGCTTGCGTCCGAAGCATGGCAGGAAGCTAGAGGACGCAGTGTCTCGTTCCCTACTCAGGGAACCATGGTTACATTCATAACCTGAAACGTTCCCTTTCAAGGGAACTTCGAACTGTGTCCTCTAGGGGTCACTATGGGGAACAGTATACCCATGCCGCCATGCTGAGGGGAGTGCAGGCCAGAATCATGTCGAACACTTAAGTACCAACTCTACCATTTCCATGGGAGTTGCCCCTGGGACGTTTAGAGGGCTGTCTGTGACAGTACCCCTTACGGCCAAAGGCCTAAGCTACATACCCAACTTAATTAATAGGGCCTTGGCCTGGGGTAGAGCTGAGACGAAAGAGAGACGAATGAGAGCGGAGCTTTTTCATTGAAAAAACTCTCACAATGCACGCAGATTGCCTCCTCAAAGACATCGCTTGCATGCTCTTTACCCAAACAAATGACGCAAAGATCGTGTGTGTCATAAGGTGTCAAATAACGCCAACACGGATGCACACATTGTCTAAACGCTTGCTAGTAGTCGCCATGATAGACAGAGAAAGAGCACTCTTACCAGTTCTTTCAGATGCACGCTTCAAACAGTCAGTGAAGACAAAGAAGAGAATGACGTGGTCTCCCGGTGCCTGTTTATAGTCGCGCAGGTAGTGACATCAGAGGCTGTCGCCGGCCAACTCGTTGGTGTTTTTTTCAATGTATGCTTCAGAAACGGGTCACGACGAGGTGTTCCCCCATAGCGACCCCTAGAGGACGCAGTTCGAAGTTCCCTTGAAAGGGAACTACAGTTACCTTGGCTGGATGAAGCTTATTAGCTCAAGAAAGAAGGAGCGATTATGGGAGATTTAGAATTGTGAATGACGATCACTAATCTGGCTCCAACACCCAAGGAAACACATTTGTTCAAACAGGAGTTGAAAACTTTTGCATGAAATCCAACTTTGTGAGAAATCCAGAAAATGGAAGAACCAAAGTCTCTAGCTCGAATAGTGATTGCCTCAGGACAACACTCATTAAGGTTTCTGAATATTGTATTCATCAACCTGGGCATTTGTAGGAAATATATGAATGGCATCGCACTCTTCACCAAGATTTGCACACAGTGAATTGATTCTGTCATCACTTAGGGGCTGATATGGCAGTTTGACATTGGCATCTATCGAAAAGGTATTATGAATTGTGGAAGCACCAATGTGGTAACTAGCCACTCCAGGTGACGCAGTTAAAATCACACTTCTATCATCAGGGTTTTCGGACAGCTGAGATAAAAGTCTGGAAGATTCGTAGTATATTGCTTTAATCAAGTGGCTTTTCCCTGTGCCTGCTCCACCAGTATTGAACAAGTGAAATGGTTCAGGGTTTTCTCCAAGAAGTTTCTCTAGACACCATTTCAGCACTTTGTAAAAGATAACAGATTGCGGTTCATTTAATGATCTCAGTAAACATAATGCCTCTTCTCTAGACATTCCAGCATGGTTGCTTTCAATACGGTATTGAATTTGAGGGTTCGCTACAAGATCTGGAATAGAATCAGAATCATCTTCATCGGGAATTATATTACTCTTCCTTAGTTCTATGCATTCGTGACATTCCATTTCTGTTTCAGGACACAATGCAGCCCAAGCATCTTCCAAATCAACACCTTGCTCCAAAAGCTGTTGAGCTCGATCGGTTTTGTCACTTTCCTTTTCAAACAGTGCTCGATACGCATCGACAATACATTTGACTTTTGTTACATCACTTCCACATTTCACAGCACCATTGTTGTAGAAATTCCTTCATAAGGTAGTAAAAAACTCTCGGAGAAGCCCGAGCTGATCTACATAATGTGGCAAGAGAAAGGTTGCAGCAATGAATGAAAGTACTTTTCAGGATCTTTTTTTGAAGAAAAATCTTGGATGATATCTGACAGCAACAAGTTCAGTTTAAGTTCTCTTCATCATATAACCACAGTCATTGTTGTTGAGCTTAATCCTTGTCTTTTGAAGACTTTTTTTTGTGTGAAAAAGAAACCTCCGATTTTGACCAATATCCTGTTTTCAAACCAAAAACTTGCAAGACATTGGTCTCAAAACTCCTCTGTGTTTGGCCTATATTCACTGTATCGGTCGGGTTCAGACTGGTCATCCAAAAGCTAGTTTCTTCACCAGACTGATCAACTTTGCTTTTTGATGACACAAGAGGCAAACTCATCTTTACAGGATTCAATCCAATTGGAATAAACTGGACTTTATGAGGAACTTTTTTCTTACAACACGCTCTTTGAGTATGTCTAACACTGAACTTTTTGAGACTGTCAACGGTGTTAGAAGCTTCAGTTTCATCCTCTCATGGGGCCCTGGCCAAGTGATGTAATGATCAATGAAACTGGCGCACCAAAGCATCGTCTTTCATTGAACTTTTGGAGCATTTTCAACCTTAACAGACAATGAACATGAGGTGATCCATGCTGTTTGAAACTCGAGCATGATTACATCTCTCAGGGAAACAATGCCATCTATGATCAAACATTCATATCGTGGAAGGATATTTGACACATCTATTGTTATTTACCAGAACACACACTACAGTGCCATGGCATCCATGTTATTTATCACGGGAAGAAGACAGAGTAACTTCATAAAAGGAATGTTACTGCAATAAGATGTGTTGTTCCAAAGAGTTGAGACATTCGTGCTGTTTTGGAATGTCCACCAAATGCATTTTGTTAGCAACACTCTCTTTGGGCAGTTGTCCACAAAGGATTTTTTGATGACACGTTGAACAAATCTATAATTTGCACCCTGTGAGGAATTGAGCAGAAGATCGTTCACACTGTTCATCATGAACATACCTCATTGTGATGCATTCTCTACCCAATAGCAGCATTTTTTCTCCTTTGATACTTCATAGCATTCTCTTTTGCATTGAATAACCTGCTTTCTGAAAAGTAAATGGTGACAGACACAGCACACAAACTCTGGACAACTACTAACTTATTGTCTAAAATAATCAATAGCAACATCAATGTCTTTTTGTTCTTGCTTTCTTGCATATACTTCATCAACCTTTTTGTATTTTACTTATATGGAAGTTCACATCTTTACATCATAGAGAGACTCATAGAACACTGTTCCTGCAACCAAGACACCATCAAGATCTTGTTTTGTCTATGTCAGCACATTCTTCAACTTGCTTTTCAACACTGCTGTCAGACTGATGGCTCCACACTGTCTCTTGCATGAATCAAAAGAATGAACCAGCTTTTTATTTAAAAAAAACCTTTTAGCACCAATTGCTGTGGAAAATCACAATATGCAGGTAAAGTTTTCACAGAAATTTAACGTACACTTGTAAGCACTTTTTCAGGTTTCATAAGGTTTTCATATGTACTCCTTGGTTTACTCTTGCAAGTTTGCAATTCACTCCACAAAGTTCACAATGCACTCCACAAAGTTGGCAAGGGTTCTCTAAGCTGCCACTTTTTGGTGACAACCCTGCCAGTTTTTTTAAGAGGATATGGCGGAACCTCTGCTTGACTTATTTTAAGAGGGAGCTGCAGCCTCACCCATTTTATTGCAGGACATTAACCCATACTTTTGAGTACAATGGCACTGCAAGACTTTCTACAAAACTGCCTGTGTTTTACAAGGAAGCGGCGACACCTCGGGCTTGTATGTTTTAAGAGGAGGTCGTGCAGCCTCTACCCCATTTGTTGCGGTGGACGCCGGGGTGGGATCCCATGGATTGAAGTTTTACATGATGCAGCAAACCATCATTTTTGAACGGGGAATCTGGGTACAACTTGCCGGAATTTGTTTTTAAGAGGAAGTGCTGCAAAAAGCCTCTACCCCAATCGTAATTCCTTACAGGAAGGGATGGAACCTGGTTGAGGGGTGGTTTCTATACAATGGCAAAACCAAGACTTTTTTGGAACGAGACCCAGCATACCCTCAGCTTTGACTTGTTTTGAAAGGAAGTGGTGCAGCCTTCTTTCTCGCTTGTTTTTGCAGGATGCAGGTGAAACCTTCTGGCGGGACTGGGATCACAACCGCCAGAGCAAAGTCGGCCATTTTTTTTGTATTTGAGGAAGCTGCCAAGCATTCCCGCCCTGTATATTTTTAAGAGGGGGGTCGTGGGCAGCCTCTGCCCTTTTTTTTCAAGAGGAAGTGGTGGAAACCCTGCTTTACTTTCTGTTTTTTTTAAGAGTAAGCGGTGCAGCCTCTGCACAGTGCAGCCTCTGTAATTTCACATCGGTACTCCGCGATATAGCTCCTCTCTCTGGCTATTGTCGACCTCTTCTTTGGTCGCGGCAACTGTGAACACGGAAACAGAATTACTAAATACACTTATGAGATGGGACTTTTCAGTTCTTAATTTAAAACATCAAAACCTGATAACACTTTACCTATTCAAACAGTACAAATGATTAACATACTTTACATGAAAATGTGTTGTACTAACATCAACAGAAATGGAAACAACAGAATAAGAAATGTTACTTAATCAAAATACCAATGTGAGATTTTATATCACCAGTAATGTAATTAATGTTTACATAAGCCCTTGACAAGGCACAAGTACTGATGATAATCTTATAAGATTATCTAGCAAGCATGGATACACTTAAATTTTACTATGAAAAGAAACAAACAAATAAAAGTTACACAGTACTTGTCAGATATGCTTCGCTATACATTTACTTCAGCAGTATAGGTATACTTGTCAGTTATGCTTTTTTATTGTTAAAATTTACAGTAGGTGGCCAACCAAAATGATGGTTCTACTGTCGCCACGTCTGCAAAGTGCATTTGCAGCTTTTGACCACTGAGTGGCGCTTTAACCACAAGTTATCAAACAAGCGCATCAAAGCACATTTTCGCAAATAGACGTCAGCTTTGCCGCACCGATGTGTTACATTTGACAGCTGCAGTCAGAGAAAATGAATGAAAAACACTGTAGTTAAAATATTTAATATTCACAGATGAATGTTTAGTACTTACGAAGTTATGTGCGTTTCTTAGGCTTGACATTTATCCTGCTTGAATTCGTTCTATGAGCCTGTGCTTATATTTTTTCTAAGCTACACAGTTACACCATATTTTAGATTTGACACATTTAATAGGTGTACAGTATTATTTATATAATATGAATTGTGTTATATTATTCTAAAGAAATTGTGGTTTACTTTGCATCGTAGCATTAAAAGTGGTAGCCTATTTTAGTGAGCTAGGCTACACGGATTTATATGCAAAATGTCAATATTCTCACATATTAGGCCTATATTTTAATTTATATTTTAAAATTCCTTCAATAAAACCGCATGCATTTTTGTCACACACTACTTTGTTATTCGTTACCTGTCCTTTATTTTGACAGATAACTTCTTGGAAAATACAAATAGATATCTGTCTGTACACTGATTAAGAAATTGTTGCGTGTTTTATAAATTATCTTTATTTTACTAAAACGTGAGGCACTGTATAATTTCGCTCCCATTATTTAGGCCTGATTAAAACAAGAAACTAATAAATTTAAACCTGCACAATTTAGCTAAATCATTAAAGAATGGACTGATTAATAAATCGTCCTCACGTTTAAACTCAAGTTCTCTCATTATAATCAACAAACACGATGTAAAAAAGAGCTTCATTAATTGTCTCGGTTGTAGACTTGTGAAGATTTATTTTTAATGCGGATCCAGTACTGTTACTGAAAAGAAATGTGCTCTATTATTATTCATATTTAAGTGTTTGTGCGAAAATTATTAATGCGCATGCATGACAGGGAGGCGCCCTCTCGATCACTTGAATTTTTTCCTGATAATGAATTAACTTAAAATTGTCTCACAAACATGAGAAATATATCTACAGAAAGCTTGAAATGTCTACTTTTAAACGAATAGATTCAAAACGAAAGCAGTTTGTAATCTGTGAAGGTTGCATTTATCTCTAAAGGCGCGTCCAAATGAAGAAAGCCAGCACTGTGAATTTCATCTTGCAGCCGACAATAAAACATTTGTTTATTAATAAACAAATTCTTTTTGTTTTTCACAATTTTTCACAATAATTAAGCTACTTCTGCCTGTGCTTTGTGCTTAATACATGTGCTGGAGCTCAGAATATATTAAGGCTCATTATTGATTATAGATGTAAATTTAATATAAACGTGCGATTAGTTGAATAATGACGAATGAACGACTATTAACCTAACTAGAAAAATCTTGTGGAGGCAGACCTATTAAATATCCTCTAGACATCTCTGTTAAAGGAACACTCCGACTTTTCGGGACTTTAGCTTATTCACAGTATCCCCCAGAGTTAGATAAGTTCATACATACCTTTTTCATTTCTGTGCGTTCTGTAAGTGTTATTTGACGCACCCACCGCTAGCCTAGCTTAGCACAAAGACTGGATGTAAATGGATAATGGTAGCATAGTAATCCCAATAAGTGACAAAATAATGCAAACATTTTCCTATTTACATGTTGTGATCTGAATAGTCACAGCGTGTACAAATAACAAGGCTATATGAGACAGAGACCATTTTTAATCGTATAAATACTGGGAACTATATTCTCACTCTTTTTTAAAAAAAATTACCATCATCAGTTATTTTTAACACACGTTTCACATCTCCCTGGTGAACACTGGCTTGCCATCCACATAAGCGAGGACGGCGTTGGATATTTCTTTGATAGCTTTGGAAATAAATATGACTATGCCGTTTTCCACTAATAATCAGTGATTTTCTAAAACTGAATTCTAGAGTGGTACAATATTCCTCTGTGCAAGTCCAGGATTTTTCATCAGACACCTCGGACAAACATTGTGTGTTCTTTCTTATCACATGGCAAGGGGCCATGATTATGACTTAGTGTTAAAGTTATATAGGTGACGATTGATTAAAAATGACAAACGTGTTTGTGTTGCTTTTGTAAAAACGCTTAAAACAATCTCCAAGTAATGAAAATGTTTTCAAGTTGGTTCAGTGTGTGCAACCGGGTTGAAATGTCCATGTCATCTGTTCCACTATTTCGCAATAATAAAAAACTAAATAAATACAAATTTCTTTCTTTTATAACTCTTTATATTACCACATCACACCACACAAACACATACAACAATATCAATAAAATGGTAAATTAACAAAATGAGAACACAATTCCCTGTAAAAGAAAAACAAAGGAAAAAAAACACTAGGAGATTAAAAATGTAAACCATTTGCTACGGGTCAAGAGCGGGGGATTTCAATACACCATCTTTTTAGATAATTAAAACAGTCCTGAATGGGGTACTTTGTTCCACCTCATGTGTTTTACTTTTTTTTAGAACGATTTGGTTATTGGTTATTACGTCGCGATTTGTTTTAAAAAGCGGGTAGTCAACAATTTCTAATATAGTGATTGGGGACCATTGAATAAGGCAGTTTAAACTGCAAACGCCTCCAGGAAAACTCATTTCCACCCGGTGGTCTCCGTTCATCAAGATTCTTTTGCGCGGCGGGCCATGACACTTTTAACTAAATCCAGCATGTGTGAAACCAGGGATGTAGTTTACCTTTTAAACACAAACTCGTCCGACTCTGTCAAGAGGCAATATCTTTGGTTAGATATTTTATCCAAAAAGTAGCGAACCATTTTTTTCATTACTTGTGGGATATTCTTTCAAAAACATGTTTCTGCAACAACATCTAAAACAGGTGTGGGTGTTCGTACTACCCATAGACACCGCCTGGGTCTTCTTCTTTGTCAGCATGTACGGGTGATGGAAGTGATAATGTTAGTGTGTTGGTCTCGCTTGTATGCTAGCGTGGACTAATGTTTAAAATCTCTGCAATAACAGATGTATACATCTTTCCTCTTTTCATGTGGTGCAGGATCATTCCTGTGTAAAAATCCTCATGGTCATATCCAGTAGTTTCTCCATACTGATGTATAGATTCACGTGCGGTACCTGCCTTTAGTTTATCAGTGTCTTTGTGGAAACCAGGTTTACATCCTCCTCAGCATGTTCCATCCCAGACATTATTTATTAGATGCCGATCAAAAACGGGTTCTGAAAGGGACTGCAACACTTAAAAAGTGGGAAGAATGAAACCCAAACCTTTTAAGTTAATCAACCGCCTCTCTTTCTTTTGACTCAGACTTTCTTCTATCAGCAACAAATTTGATTTCAGTTCTTTTCATTTTCAGCTTCTGGTGTTGCTAAGCTGTGTGAGCTGGGATATTTACCGGGGAGAACATTTAAGAGCTAAGTCAACCAAACATTAAAATAACTCGTCTGTGGCTACTGCCTGTAACATAAACACGTCTTTGTTTGGGTGTCTGCTTTTAATATACAGCTTTAAAAGCGAGTGGTGGCTTAAAAGTCTCCAAGACATCCTTTTTCCACCTAATCGTTACGGTTACTTTTTTTTGTTTTTCGGGAGGTTATTACAACAGTTTTTGCCTGTTTTGAAACGTAATGCAGTTCTGCGACGATACTTGTTCGGGAGTCTTGCTTATAATCAATCAAAAAGGTAACCGGAAGGGCTGGTGCCAGTAGCATCTTCATAAACTCGCCACCCTTAAACACTTTTGAGTGCAATTTGGGTACATCTGTTTAGCGTAAAATACCACTCGTGGGCTGCGGACACTCACGCAGCATTCCCCGACCAGGAAATCCAGATCCATTTGCCGTTTGTTGTTCATTCAAACTCCCTGACCACTCCCCCGTTCTCTTGTCACCTGCGATTTACGGTTGAAAAAATAAATTCTGTAGAATGTGAATATTAACATTTAGATTTTTTATGATGTACACATAGACACAAAGTTTCATCTCCTTGTTGGTATTGGAGCTTGCAGCATAAAATCATCAACTACTACAAGAGAGATGTTTTATTGACAGGAAACAAAACATCATCATCAAAAGTTTGTGGAATTCCTTCAATAAATTTAATATTGTTATCATACATATTCAACAAATGCATCATACAAAGGTTGCCATACAGAATAAATGAAAACAATAATTGTAAGAGAATTTTTTTTTTTTAGAAATCCAACTTTCCGGCATTTTTGCAACAACATTTAAAACACAAAAAAATGTTTTACCACTGTTACTTTAGAGTCCTGCTATAACCATTGAAAAAGGGACATTGAGTCGAATGTCAAACCCTTCTGTAATGTCATGCACTTTTAACAAAAACGTTGTCAGAAGCCATATGGAAGTGTGGGTGAAGTCAGGGGAGCAGTACACGCTTGTGGTACATAACTCTGAATTTATTCTTTACAAAATGACTTGTGTGCCAATGATCAAAATCCTTTTATTCCGCACAATAGTGTCTGTGTGAAAGAATATGACTGCTATCATCCCTCCACTTCACATAATGCTCTTGGTCCCAATCATTGAATCTAACGTGATGGCTTCCAGAGTTTAAAGCGTTAAAAGCGTTATGACTCCACTTTCATACAAACCTTACCGTAGCAGTGAGCAAAACCACTCGGCACCGGGCGGTGCTGGTAAAGAGAGGAGTAATATGGTCATTGGAGTCCAACTTCATCAGTAAGATCACCAAGATGGACCTAGTGGTGGTTCATATTCACCTTCTCTGGTTGTAAAAACAACACTATCCAGTGTCACAATAAAGCAGCCTATCCACCCGAAAGCCTATCCATAAGCTCACAGAGAGTTCTAAGCGTGCATGGGCGGTTGTAAAAGCACCAATAAAGACATTGACATCCACGAGTCTGGGGGCTTTCCCTTCGGAGTAAGACCACTGTACAACTGCTGTAGTGTCTGGCACAAATACCTGATGTCATTACTCAGGCAAAGTATGTCGTGCAAATTGTTCTGGATCTGTAAAGTATTTGGTTTTAGGCTAAAACCCTCACGAAGGCAGGAACCGTCCCCAGAAGGCGAGTTTAAGACCAATTTCATTATCGATCCCTACAGCGCGGGGTTGGTTCAATTGTGTCCACATTCAGGTGAATCCCTTCTTTCTCAAAGTAATCTATGATATAAAGATTGTTTGTCTGCATGTCCGGTCCTGCGTCTTTTGGAAACCCTGAACTCTCCTGTTTGAACTGCTTAAAAATGTTTGCTTAACATAATTACAAGAACGAAAGTGTGTATCTGATGCGTTGGGGAAAATGCCAGACCTCATCCAGATTTACTACAACATAGCCTTTTCAATGGCATTTTAGCACTTGATGCCACCAGCAACCACTGATGGCTCTTTCCTCATCCGTGTCGCATACCACGGTGAGTGTCTGTAGTTTCTGCTGTTCTGCACACAACCTGCAGAGTGGGAAAGATAATTTTTGTTTGCCTGTGGTAGGGTAGTACTGGAGTGAAGCAGCTTTGAGGTGTGGTAGTACGTAGACTTAACCAGGCCATAATAATTTTCAAGATTATCAAAATCTTTGAAAATTATTTAAGAGGAATAATCCTATCGGGGAAACACTTTGTGGCCTGACAAAATGGATAGAACCTGTGAAATCCACATACCGTATGACCTAGCCTTCTGCTGCCTTGGCGATACAACTTGAGATGAATTCGTTCTACCACCGCTACAAAGTTTTGGCGGGGTTTCAAATCTCTCAGGATGCTTGTAGGTGGACATAGGCGCGAAATCAAATCCAGCATCAGATTGTTTAGCATGGGTCCAGCTACATTCCCACTGGAATCTCGGTATGAAGATTGTATGCATTCTGTAAAAATTCAATCTTGTCATCAAATTATCTTTTGAGAAGACCGTAAAGGTACCCTCAATAGCAGGTTAAAATGGTTGGGGGTTATAACACAGTTCACAACCGTGAAAAAAACACCCTGCAAACTCTAATGCTTTTTATTTATTGCCATCGATGTAAAAACCATCTACATAATACTTGCAGACTGACACCTCACCCGTGATTTGGCGTGTGTTGAGACAACTACTGAAGCATGATTTGCTGATATATTATTCAAGCCATTTTAATTGATCGTGAGAGTATGTTTGTTCTGATTGATATATCGCAGCTGTTGTGTGTGTAAAGTGCTATTGTGTCTTTTGGGAGGTAGTGTGTTTTGCCAGATAGCCATGCAGGTGGATGCCAGAGTGGTGGAATTAAAGTGGGTCCAGACCTGTACACAGAATGGATTCAATCACCGGTACTTCATACACATCCCTCAGCGAGGACGGCGTCAAATTTTTCCATAAATTGCTAGTTCTTTTTTAAAATCAAACACTTGGTCCAGAGATAATTACTATACAAACATCGAACTATGTTCTGTCTTTTGTTTGACATGATGCGATATATCCATAAAAACTCTTTGGCTGGGTATGGTCTGACATATAAATCATTTCAACACGGTTGGAAGTGATGTAGGGAAATAACCAGCCTTCACAGAGAGTTGGCCAGATTAAAAAAGAAGCAGCAGGTGTGTTGGCTCAGACGCATGGGTATAGAAACTGTAACTATCGATAAATCTCTGTTTTAGATGCCTCGTCAGCCTACATATGGATTAGACGACACCCTTGCATTGTAATTTTAGGAGGTATCCCCATCTTGAGTAAGTATTCCAAAGAATGAAATATATCAAATCCGGATGCATTATGTGCAATCCACATGTATGAAATTATTATAACAAGGCCGTACAGATTTCTTAATGGGGCTGATCTACACAATCAAGAACCTTTGGCCAAAAAATTCTTCTCCCTCAAACGTGATCGCGTATACAAAATCGGAAAATGCCTGTTATTTTTCATAACGAGTTCGGAAATAAAAAAAAATGTAGCAGTGTTGTAATCCTTCACCTTAACCGGCTGAATAAAACACTGATGCACCGTCGGTAGCAAACCCTCTCACTACAGTGAACACACCCAATCTGCAGGGCATTTGTGTGGCTTGGCGGGGGTTAGTGCCGTTTGATGTCTTTTACATGATGCTAACGTCTATTACATTTACACACAATATTTGGTAACGTCACGCACTGTGCATGCATTTTTTTTTTTCTCCCCCATTTACTGACCTGGAGGTGGCTTTTTATGCATCTGAAAACAATAGTCGGACCTACAGTACCTCAAACAGTCACCGCAGTGGTTGTGTTTTTGGGGGTAAAGATGACATTCAGAAGCGTTGCAAACATCGCAGGTTGCTTCCATCGGCATCTGTTGATCTCGCTGTGCAAGTAAACCCTTAATAAACAATACTCACACAAGTATGGTGTGCCAATGAATCCCTTCAGATTTTTAATCATAAAACAATGCTTGTCGTGGAGGTACAAAAAACACTGTTTTTGGAATGGGGTACAATCTGTGTTTGCAGTATTTCTCCAACATTCCTGTCTGTTGTTGTTCTTAGTTTTTTTTTTTTTTTTTTAAGACCACTATTTATAGAAAGAATATTTGAAACCATACGTTCAAACCTGAGCACTATATCATTAAGTGATATCATATGTTGATCAGTGTATCATACAGACTCCTGCAATGCTGAAGCTATGGACTCTAGGTCTGTGTGTGGTTTCTGAGGGTTAAGAAAGTGTGGCTACTAAGCAGATTGCAAAACAAAGATTGTTTGCCCCCGCAATGTTTGAGAGGGGATGAACAAATTAAGTCTGTTCTTACCAATCAACTTGATCGTGGGCTAGATTCCTGTCATTTCGCGAGCGCCCCCTTGTAAATTATTGCTATAAGACACTTTTAATTTAAAACACTCATCAAACTGTACATGCGAGTTGATTTTTCTCTGCATGATTTTTTTCAAGATCACTGATGAAGAGATCGACAATGTATATCTAATGCTAGGCGGTACCAAGCCGTGTATTAAACTCAGAC
Source organism: Cyprinus carpio (assembly GCF_018340385.1). Taxonomy (NCBI): domain Eukaryota; kingdom Metazoa; phylum Chordata; class Actinopteri; order Cypriniformes; family Cyprinidae; genus Cyprinus; species Cyprinus carpio. Next base: position 29,067,523 of record NC_056584.1, on the reverse strand, counting down.
TGTAAAGCCATAGCCCCGCCACCGTCCAAAGGTGTTAATTAACTCACCCCTCTCCAATACATCATCTGCACAAATGCCACTACTTTCAGACAACGTGTCATGGTAAACAACCACCAAGTGTTCTAGTCTAGATAAGCTTTCCGTAGAAGATATTTCCCTGCAGGGGGGCGGGGGGGTCAAGGGCCATTTTTTTGTTTAATAAGGGTTTGACTCTCCGGATTTCCTCACCATTGAATGGACTTGTGGTACTACTGTTATACAGACACATCACCAACCCTCTTAACAAGTGTTTCTCTGCTCATGTGACTGTGAGACCCTGAAGGGGTCTGTAGGTCAAGACTGTGGTGGGGCCGGGTTTACCTACTCCCTCACCTGTCTGTTGAGAATTTACAAAAACGTTCAAAACAAAATCCACAACAAAAAGGGTTCTGACACCTCACCTAACGGGAGAATTTACAAACTGTTCAAAATCCCAGAAAGGGTTAGGGAGGAGGGCTCCCGCCCTCGATCGTACACACGGTTTATTAATTTTAAACAAATTAGGGTGAACTTGTGTTTTATCATCTCATCAAACAGTCTGTATGAGCTTGCGTAGCGTTTTCTGGCACGTGGGGGGTTTTTTTTTTTCTACTAGTGATTTTGAACGCTATCATCCAGTCCCCCCTTGCGCCTCATACCAGCGAGGACGCTGTGTGTGTTCACCTAAATTCGAACCTGAGCCCTCCCGACAACTGGTTCGGGCAGCCCTTCTAACTCCGTGAATTTATTTAACAAAATATGTAACAAAAACATACACTCACCACAATCTAATATACGTAGAAGAAGGAAAAAATCTGCTAATCAAAACCCTCCCATTCTATGCACAGCTTGTGTGGTAGACAATACACAACGTAGGAAGAACAAAAAACTAGGTATAGAGAACAATTAGGACTCAAACCCCAGAGACGTCTATTTAAAAAGCCTCAGCAGTTCAGTTACCACAGCATTACAAGTCATTCCCGGTTCACAGGGACCAGTCTCGAGCCTGCCCTTTCCATCACATGAACGTTCTAGGTAATGCATATTTGCCACTTACAGGATGATCAGCCCCCGGTTTTGCTGGTCCTCTATAATTCTTTTTTGGTTCTTGACATAGTGTTCAAAAAATGTGATTTGTTTGCGTCGTTCTGCTCGGTGGTTCTTAGCAAAGTCCTGATTCAAAACGTGCGTGGTCCTCTATAATTTTTTTCTTCTGCTGGCTCTGCACAAGGGTTCAAACTGTCTTTGTTTGTGGCCGTTTCTGCTGTGCGCTTGCACTTTGTATCGCACCTCCTCTGATTTGGAAGGAACGTCTTGCCCGCGATCCACATCTGGAATCTGCGACGTCCTCTTCAACAGTGTCTGGTGTGTTGATTTAAGTAGTCTCTCTAGCACCTCCACATTAGATAATGCGTTCATGATCACATCCCTCCAATGCTGCAAGCAAAAATGTTCGCTCCCAGAAACTCACGCGGAGCGTATCTGGGATATCTGCGGCCATACAGACTACTAATACATTAATACCAAGTACTATACATAACAATTTACCGATCCTTAATTCTGCATATACTACGAACTTTGATTGTCTTGGACTTGCTTCGCTCCAGGGTGGTTTAGGTATCACACTGATCTCACAGGGGCTTTGCAGTACTTCTTTGTCCATTGGCCTGAACCGGCAGAGCAGTCACGTTCTGGTCTTCCTGGCGTGATCTCTTCTAACACCTGCATCAGAACTACCATCAAGGATGTGATAGCAAATATATTCTAAATAATAATATTAATGATTAATACATACCAATAGGTGCAGAATTAGTAGATATTTGCCGCCGTGTGCATGGATCTGAGCAGTCACATCCACTCTTCTTCCTAACGATGGCCCGTGTCTAGCACTGTTTGCTGTTTGCTCAGCAGTTGTAACGGGTTCGGTATCGGTTAACAAGTCGCTCTAAACAAGCTAGTACGGACAACCAAAGTTTTATTTAGTCTTTTTTTTCTTCTGACATTCTAAGAGAAATCTTTTATAGGTCTAGATGTTGATTAAAAAAAAAAAAAACCACAGAGCGATCCCCCTGTTTTCAGTTAGCGTATCTTCTCACGGGCTCACTCCCTCGCTGTACTAATTGACTGAGCTCGCTGTTTGTATGAATAATGAGAAAGAAAACCGATCATAAACACCAAGCCTAGCACAAGTATAACTTATTTTATTTTTACGACATAATATAAATTATTAACAGAACTTATCGGGTGCTGTGGGTGATGTCAGGCCTAATCCCGGCACCTCGACCGCAACGTTAGGTTGTGGAGGTTGAGGCTGTCAGGGAATAATGAAAAAAGAACGAACATAAACATGAGTTCGTTATACATAACGGTATGTTTTAATAAATAAAGAAACAATAGTTGAATCATACCGCCCAATGCGTTCAGTGCTATGATTTCGTTCACAATTGTTCATAACCGTGTTCTGCATACAGAACATCATATCAGCTTCTTAAGCAATGGGGGGACTCATACCGTGATCACACAAACAAATTTGATTTAAACGGTTGTTAATGAAAACTAGACTTACCGTTAGGAGAGCCAGACATTTTTTCCCTTTTAAAATTTTTTGTCCTACTTTAAGCCGTAGCAAAAAACTGTTTAGCTGCTGAAGACAGCTTCAGGTTCTGTATGCGTTAGTTTTTGTACACGCCAAAAACAGTCGACAAACAAGGGGCGAAGTCATATGTAGCCGCTGTAGCCTCAAAGGAAACAACGCCTGTGTGAAATATCAACAACCTAACATAAAACCACTCTGTATTTTTTAAGAATAGCATCGGAGACTATTTTTATATAGAAAAATAGTATCACCTATTTCAAATATCAACATATGCATTTGTAAAAGGTGTGTGTGTGTGTGTGTGTGTGTGTGTGTGTGTGTGTGTGTGTTTTTGTGCCTCATGTGAGATTTCCAAACTCCTTTTACACACCACATTATGGATAGTATTTTATTAACACAATGAATGCCTGCTTGATTTTATTAATTTCAGATAACATTAAATTATTTATCTCTTCATTGGCTTGGTTAGTTTCTGATTTCACTGTCTCTCTCTCTCTCTCTCTCTCACTCTCTCTCTCTTGACTTGTCATAGAAGTCATAAAAACCTAGTGTCCTGCCATAAAAGACAACATTGATGTTTTTCTAAGATGTTAAGTCGGTACTTCCTTTTTTCCTGTTGCATTTCCTGAAATAAAATAAAATTCTCACCTGGAAAGACTCCAGACATCCTCCTCCTTTTCCAGAGGTGGATGTTGGACGAGGAGCATGTGGCCTGTAGGTGTCTAGGTATTAACATGTACTGTATTGATCAAACAAGCATTGATCCCTGTCAAGGCGTAAATACACTCCACTTTTGCTCAGCCCATTTTATTCCAGGAAGAAACCCAAACACCTCCCTCCTCCTGACTGGAAGTGAATAACTGTGCTCAGGAAGGAAGTCCACAGAAACCCCCCCACACAGCTCTGGGTTACAGATACAACCATCATATATCCAGTAATAAATGCAACACAAGTCAAATCTGAGATCTATTTGATCTTTTGATTTACACATACCTCTGTCATGTCAATCAGAGGGTGACAGCACTCCAGTGACATAGCAACCACTGTGTAGAACAGGCCATATAGCTATAAAATCCAACTCATAAATCTGACCATGTACACATTGGATGATAATGACAACCTGTCAATCAACGCTTGACTGGACCCTCCATAACAGAGCCATAAATCAGGGTCCATAAATCAGGGGTCATAAATCAAAATGACACTTAGGATATGATAATACTACTTATGCATTTGCATGAATTCTGCTTTCAGAACGGTTGGTAACAGAGGGATGCCTTAACACTGATTTTTCCTCTAAAACACAAAATATAAATTTTATTTCAATTTTCATTTCTATGTTTTGAGAATGGCCAACCCTTCTCTACAGATAATCTTGCTTCTGGTTTGTGCATTGTAAATACAACAAAAACAAACAAAATAAATAAATAAATATAAATATAAATATATATATAATGTCTCCAAAAACTCCAAAATGTTATTTGTCACGTCTGTGTATTTCTGTGTATGTGTATTTCCCAAATCTAAAACAGCCTATAAAACATGTTCATAGACAGATACTTTACTGATGTCTGGACTCTGTTTGGGATTAAAAAACAAAGAGATGGCTCAATATATTGGTAATGAATAGGCTACATTCTGTGAGAATTTCTATTTCACAGTCTAAAAAATATTGTATGGACGCAACAAATAAAAGAAACGCAACGGTTTGCATCTTTTTGTTTCTTCTTTTTTTGAGTTAGGGCAACTTCCTCTGAAATTAAGTTACAATTACTAATGAACTATATTGCGCTATACAGTAGTTAGCTCTTTTTGTTAAATGTCAGTTTTAAGGATCAATAATATTCAGTATAAAAGTAAGTAGCCTAAAAGGTATAAGAAGCTATACAATGAGAAATAATGCAAATCATTCAGTCAAACATTAGCCAGCTCTCTGCAACGTTACAAAGTTAAAGTTAACTAGCCTAAATATAAAGTTAAGAAAACTTCACTTTGCCCTCAGCCAAAACAATTTGCCATGGAACAAACTATAGATTAATGAGAACAAAGATTGACTTATTAGACGAATTATACGTCATGTTTATCCATTAGACTAGAGACATCAGAGTCAGCGGCAAACATCAGAAGGACTAGCCGAGGAAAAGCTGTTCCAGTCGGGGTTAATGAGCATTGAACCCGGTGATCGCCTGGATCTCACAACTCCGAAAACTTCAGATACATTTTTCAAATGGGCGTTAACAACTACATTCTCACTGAAACACTCTTAAAAATACATTACATGACACAATAACAGTAGTATTTTGATATTACTATATCAATATTATTTTGATATTACGCAGGTTTTTTGGGGCAGATGTGGCCTAGTTGGACTAGTTACCCAAAGGTAGCCAGTTCGAGTCTCGGTGCTAGCAGGAGTTGTAGGTGGGAGGGAGTGAATGAACAGCGCTCTCTTCAACCCTCAATACCCATGGCTGAAGTGCCCTTGAGCAAGACACTGATCCCCCAGTTGCTCCCTGGGCGCTGGATATATAGCTGCCCACTGCTCCGGGTGTGTGTTCACGGTGTGTTCACTTCTCACTGCTGTGTGTGTGCACTTGGATGGGTTAAAAGTTAATTTGGTTAATTTGGTGTAGTTAAACATGGTGAAGTTTAGTTTGGCATTGTTTAGTTTACTGTCTCCTCTGCTATTGACGCTTGCTGGTTGGTGCGAGATGTATTCTGGGATACCTGGCTGTATCAAGTCCGCAGCAAGTCACCTCTCGATGCATCCTCTGTAAAAGGGGCGGATCAAGAACACATCCGGGGATTTGAACTGGACTTGGCTAGATGTGAACTTTGAATTCACAGATCCTCAAGATCGCATACTGAGAAAATTCACAAGTCCACAATACAGACAAGAACACATATTGAGAAACGGCCGTCATCTCTCAGTTGCTGAATGTCGCACAACAACGTTGCTACAGCTCTGCCGGGTCTTACAATTCTACGTTGTTACAATGTAGACACGTAGACAGCGACGTTGCCATAGTAGAAGTGCAACGAGCCACAGACGTTGCCACAACGTAAATGTGTTTGCTGGGTTGGCACCTGAAACATCACACAAAAATATAAATACCATAAGGATGTTGATTAATTTTGTTTATATTCTATATAAATATATTCTATATATTCTTTAATGTTTATTCCCTTATGACATTTATATCTATAGAGATTATCATTTTCATGCTAATTTGTGTTATATATAAACCCCACAAAAGCCCTATTAATAATTCAAATACGCAGAGTAACATAGAGATAAAATCAGTATTGTAACAAACAAAAAAAGTTTAACATTTATGAAGCATCAGTTTTTTTTGCAATTATGCTATCATTACATGTTTTACATGGTATTATCATATATATTACACACTAGCAGTCTGGAATAACCGTTTGGAATACAGTTTGACTGTATTTTTAGCAAGTAAATGTAGCCATGGTGAGTAAAAGAGAAAAGGTTTTAGTTTTGGACCTCCTAACATTTGACATCGTGTGTGTGTTTGCATTTCTTATCTATTGTGGATTTTGTTGTGGTGTCACTCATTAATTTCTGCAGTTTGTTCTGCATTGTAGATTTTTTTTTTGTGACAAATTATGTAGCAAGTGAGCAAATGGGTTTATGTGTTTTGATAGTGTCTTTCAATTTGAAATAAAAAAAAACCTTTATTCATGTTTTTAAGTTTGTAAAAAAAAAAAAACAAGATTTCTGCTGTGAACCAAAAAAGGAAAATATAGTCAGAATCTTACATTTTTGGTTATTTTTGGAACAAATGAAAAAACTTTTCAAGGCACCATTTTCTTGTTTCTGCTTATTTCATTTTAAATTGAAAAACAAACAAACTTATCAAAATGTTCACGGGCCTTGTAGTCAAATTCATTTATGATTTTCTTGATTGTTTTTGTTTGGTGTTTGTGTGTGTGTGTTTGCTTTCTATATTATTAATAATTTATATATATTTTCTTTCTCTTCTGTTTGTTTCAGGTTGAAGAACAAAAGACCTGAGTAAAGCCATGGTATGGAAAAGACTTGGATGTACAATGATGGGGTAATTCACGAAGAAGGGCATTAAGGCTAGTCGGTAAACTAATGGAAAATGAGCACCATAGGGAAGGAAACGTGAATGATGAGACAAGTGTTTATGTTGATGATGCAGAGGAATCTGACATGCAAATTAGTGATGAAAGTGATGAGGATCTAGTTGATGGCTTTGATGATAAGGAAGTACATGAAAAGACTGCAGTTTCTGTTGAGGATCTTCCTGATCTTGGAGAACAGTGTGGTGAGATGGATGGTGATTTGCAGAGTTCTCTGGCAGATTGGGCAATTGAATTTGGAACATCTCTTATAGCTCTGTTAGCGCTTCTCAGTATCCTCAAAATCTATCATCCCTCTCTGCCAAAGGATGGACGAACGTTGATGAAAACAAATGCAAGCTACAAAATTAGCAGTGTAGCTGGTGGAATGTTCCATTATTGTGGAATTCTGAATTCTATTAGGAAAATTCTAAGGTATTTGGTGTCTTTTGGGCCGACATGTTTTTAAACTACAGTTGAATTTACGATGGTCTGCCCCTCTTCAAGAGTACTTGGCCAATTCTTGGTTTGTTGCAAGGATACACACCAAGAAACCAATTTGATTGGATTGTTTTTGTGTGGTACAATCTAAGCCAAATTAGGTGACTGAATATCTTCATGATCTGGTTCAAGAGCTGAAAGTGTTGAAAGATGGGTTTCTATTCAAGCGAAAACCTTCTTTTTGAATGTTGTTTCTGTTGTGTGTGACACCCCAGCCGAGCCTTCATCAGAGGTGTAAAAGTCCCACTGCATATTATGGATGTGACAAGTGTGTCACCAATCAGGTGTCGAAAATCGAATAGAATGACATTTCCTGCTGAGAGTCAATGCAAAGGCATGGGAACTGATAATAGTTTTGGCAAGAAGCAGATGAAGAACACCGCGTCCAACCCTCACCTTTTACAGAGTTTAGCATTGTATGATCACTTGTTTTTCCATCACGATTATATGCATCTTGTTTGTCTAAGGTGTAATGAAGCGTCTCTTGAACTTGTGGATCAGCACCACTGGTCCCCTTGCACGCGGTGCAAGCATTTCACATCTGAATCAAACTTCCATGGTTTTGAATAGACTTCTTGCACTGAGAAATTACGCCTAGCTTGAGTTTGCTCGAAGGCCCGCGAGGCTCTGGTTGAGCGATGTAGGTGGAAAGCCGCTGAATTCCTTAATTCTTGTTGTACACTGGTCCAGTTGTTGCTGAGGGGTGTTCACAGCCTCAGATCTGTGAGCATATATGACAGTTGTCAGTAGGTGTGTACATTTTGTGGAAGTCCAAAATATTGTTTGGAGTTGAATGACTTTGCTAAAACTCTGTTGGTGTCATTGGGTTGAACACTTTGGCCAGCTTTACAGTGAAGAGTTTTTGGTTTACAATATTCATGGTCTGGTGCATCTCAGTGAAGACGTCAAAGTCCATGGCAATTTAGACCTTATATCAGCATTTCCCTTTGAAAATTTCTTAGGAAAACTTAAAAAATTAGTTCGAGGGCCACTTAATCCTTTGACTCAGGTGATGCGCAGATTATCAGAGATGGAAAATGGTGCTTCCCCAGTCCTAATGTTAAAGAGGCAACTCAAAAACTGGAAAATGAGCACATGGATGGGCCAGTGCCAGAATGCTCTCACGCATAAGTTTGTCAATATAAAGTGCTTGTTTCAGATGATGTAGTTGTGAAGGTCAAAGAGAATTGTTGCATCAAAATTAACAAGTTGGTGTTGGTCCAGAACATTGTTGAGGATAAAGGAGAAAGTGTGCACATTGTGGCCAATGAATATAAAACAGGTGGAACACTTCTTCACATATCCTATCAACTCAAGAGAGCTGGGAATTTGCGTTGTTTCCAACCCCTCTACTAACATCAAAGTTTCAAGGATTCGAAATAAGCCCCAGAAGTTTGTGAGATTACCATTCCAAAACCAATTTGTTGTTGTTCCACTATTGCATTGACGACAAATAGCCTTAGTTTAGTATTTTCAGGCTGGGATAAAGAGTATGTTTTGATTTGTTTTATCTTTAGATGTTTCACATAGTTGTTTTTGACAACACCAATGAGGTAGAAGTTGTGCCTTCAATCTGAATAAAAAATGGAGAGTGCATGTGGCCTCCAAATAAAATTGATATAGCAAAAGCTGTAAAATTGCAAGAATGTCCTGGAGATGAATGGAAACCCCATAAGGCCAGAATTATATTCACATCCCGTAAGTAACATTCTTTCACTTCTTCCTATAAACTGAACTTATGTTATGTATTACTAAAACCCTCATGTATTACTTAAAATGACTTACCCAGATGACTACAATGAAGCTAGAAGAAAACTTCCTCAAGCTGTTGATCACACTGACATTGGAAGTGATGGAGGGAACTCACCAATTCAATTTAAAAGAAAAAGAATGTAAGGGGAAGAATGTGTTTTATTTTATTTTAAAATTATTTGGTGGTGCACAACATTTACTAATAATTGCATATCTTGAATTTATGGAATATGTTCTTAGACCTAAAAACAATATTTTCCCTGGAGAGGATGATGATGAGATGGAAAGCACTCTGAAAGAAAAAAGTCAAAGAAAGTGTAAGAATCTTCTGCCATTTTAAATTATAGTTTATTTTATTATACCAGATAAAGTGCTAAGATCTTTTGTACTTCTGAGCAGAAAGTTGCCCAATGCTCCAAAGATCGTGAGGCAGCACAAAGGTCCTTCCTTAGAACCAGTAAAGCAAAACAGCCCCAAGCTTGACCAGAGGCCACAGAGCTCCTCAGGTCCACCCAAAAGACCACAGGACTCCTAACCTCCATCGAAGAGGCCACAGCAGTCCTGAGCTTTACCCAAATGACGACAGCACTCCTGAGCTCTACCCAAGAGGCCATAGCAGTCCTGAGCCCAACCCAAGAGGCCTCAACAGTCATAAGCTCCATTCAAGTCAGCACTATAGCACCAAGTTATCTTCAAGCAGGCACACCATCACTGAGCGCTGTACATCGAGGCACGTCAGCCCTGAGATTCGTCCATTAAGGCATGCCAGCAGTGAGATTCACACATCAAGCAACACCAGCAGTGAGATAAGTAGACCAAATCATGCCAGCAGGGAAATTCTTAGATCATGCCATGCCAGCTCTGATATCCGTAGACCATGCCACACTGCACCTTCTCCAGACCCATTGAAACATACTGAGCCACACCAGTCCAGGGAGCAGACATCTAGTTTGCAATCATGTGAGTATATTAATGTTTATTGTAGTTGTTTGTTTTTAATAAAAAACTCTGGCAAATTACTTCAGATATTTTGCCATCAACCTCCAAGAATCATTATCTCAAGAATGTTTTGTTGAGATGTTGTAATTTGTGATGTTCCAGAAGTCCGGATGGTTTAGCATGTTAACTTTTAAATTTGTTTTTCATTGGAATAGCTTTAGTAAGAAATAATAATAATAATACCAGCAAATAGTCTATTTTACATAATTTAAGTGACTGAAAACTTGTTTTCTATTTAGCCCTCCTGCGTAATATATTAACAAAACAGGAAATGATGATGGACCAACTGCGAATCATCTTCAAGACCCTGCAAAGTATGAAATCGACTGATGAGTCACAGACAGGCATGGCTCAAAATGTTTTGCCACTTAAAGATGTCAGTTCTCTTCAGGACATGGAGGAACAACTGCGAAGTAATCCTGACCTCCAGAAACAGTTGGTATGTTGACAAATCCAAACTAAATTGACTAGCTTCAGTGTTTTCCACAGACTTGCACTCTATTTGTGGTGGCACTTCCCCTGTTAAATGTTGGAACAGTAAAGACGCTTCTCTGTGTGCACACATTCAAAGCACTCACACACACAGACAGCCACATCTCAGATGCACGCAAATACTGAATTGAGTTCTCTTCTGCTTCTTTTTGTGCTTGGATGAACAAATACAGACAAAATTACATCAAAATGGTCATCTTTTCTAACAGACGGATGTAATTTGTAATGTATTTTTGTGTGTGTGTGTGTGTGTGTGTGTGTGTGTGTGTGTGTGTGTGTGAGAGAGAGAGAGAGCG